>NC_067125.1:1037512-1068106 GCF_021347895.1 Acanthochromis polyacanthus | reverse complement strand
CAACTAGACTTTTTAAATGAGCTAAAGTGACCAGAGAAACCAGGTTCCACATTCAACCCAGTAGAACCAGTAAAACCAGTAAAACCACAGCATAATAACTGATAAGTAACCACCACTCCTAATATTAACCTTTTTTAGTGCAAAAAAGTACTTCTGAAATCTTCACTTGTGTGTAATTATGTTTTTACTAAACATCATGAAAACCTGAAAGTTATGAAGAAAAATAAGTTCAGTTCCACCAACATTCATCCTCAGTTTATCATTTCCACATTAAACTTCCAGATCAGAGTTTATCTACAAAGGAACACAACATTTAGTCACCTGGAACTGAACCACAACCTTTAGAAAAGGCAGAAAAACAACAATAACAAGACAAAATATGACAAAAATGACACACAAACAACAAAAGCGAGAAACAAAATGACAAAAAAATAATAGACAAATGACACGAAACAAAACAATACAATGACAAAAAAGTTAGAAAGAGGCAAAAAATGAGAAAACCTGAAACAAAACGACAAAACAATGCACAAATAAATGAATAAAGCAAAACACAAAATGTCAAAAATGAGACAAAAAACACAAGTGAGACAAAAAAGAAACACAAAATAACAATAAAAAAACATGAGACAAATGATAAAAGTCAGACAAAAAAAGACAAAAACAGTCAAAATATTACAAAAATGCGACACAAAATGACAAAAGAACAATCTAGTATTTTACTTTCTGATCCAAACAACTTGTCATGGTCTAGAAATGATTTTAAATTTATAGTTTTACTAATTTACAATCTGCAGTTAATGTCTTCTCTGGAATTTTTACACTTTGAGGGCGGATTGGACCCTCTGGAGGACCACTTTTGGACCACGGGCCTCATGTTGGACCATCTGGGTTAATTACTCCTCTGCTACCTTCAGTATTATTTTACTTTTAGTTCATTCTTCCTCTTTGCTGCGTTCTTCTGCTCAGTCCTGCAGAAACTAAACAAACAGGCAGCATGGAGTGGAGGAAGCGTTGGAGGTGTTCAGACGTGTTCAGACGTGTAATTAAGCGTGTTGTCGGGTTAGCAGCAGAACATGACGGAGGCAGTGAGGCAGACAGAGGGACAGGTGGAGGATGAGCAAGGTCGCTGTGACCGCAGAGCTGGAAGAACATCTGCTGCAGATGTTTAGTGATTCTGAGAAGAGAGTTCCTGATGGAGAACACACACACACACACACACACACACACACACACACACGGCATAGAGATGTTTCTCTGTAGCTTCTGACGGCTCAAAGGAAGCAGGATTTAGTTGTAGCTCTTGTTATTCAGAACCAGTCTGGGTCGGGTCGCCGTGTCTTTACCTTTGCTGGAACAAAAACTACAGGAGGATTCATTCTGGACTGTCTGCTGTGTTGGACGCAGGATCAGAATTTACAGCAAAGATTACACTTTTTTTTTTTAATCCTGAAATTTCCCCAGCATGCAGGTTTCAGTTTATCATTAAGAAACTAAGAAGCTTCATCTGTGCTTACTGAGCTCTCACACATGGAGGATTTTATCTCTTAAGCTCAGCTGGTTTTGCTTTTTCACTCCAGAGTCAACTTCAGAGATTTAAAGTGAAGCCAGAAGCTGCAGTTCCTTGAATGTCCACTTGAGGCAGGCTCAGAGATTGAGTCCATCCCCATAGACCCCCCATAGACTCCCCCCCATAGACCCCCCATTGACCCCCCCATATACCCCCCCATAGACTCCCCCCCATAGACCCCATAGACTCCCCATAGACCCCCTCATGGACCCCTCATAGACCCCCCCCATAGACCCCCCCCATAGACCCCCTCATAGACCCCCCATAGACCCCCTCATAGACCTCCTCATAGACCCCCCCATAGACCCCCCCATACCCCCCCCATAGACCCCCTCATGGACCCCCCCATAGACCTCCTCATGGACCCCCATAGACTCCCCCATAGACCCCCCCCATACCCCCCCCATAGACCCCCCCATAGACCCCCCCCATAGACCTCCTCATGGACCCCCATAGACTCCCCCATAGACCCCCCCCATAGACCCCCTCATAGACCCCCCCCATAGACCCCCTCATAGACCCCCATAGACCCCCTCATAGACCTCCTCATAGACCCCCCCATACCCCCCCATAGACCCCCTCATAGACCTCCTCATAGACCCCCCCATAGACCCCCTCATAGACCCCCATAGACCTCCTCATGGACCCCCCATAGACTCCCCCATAGACCCCCCCATACCCCCCCATAGACCCCCCCCATAGACCTCCTCATGGACCCCCCATAGACCCCCCCATAGACCCCCCATAGACCCCCTCATAGACCCCCATAGACCCCCCATAGACCCCCCCATAGACCCCCCCATAGAGTTTGTGGAGGAGATTTGTTTCCTTTATCCATAACCGTCAGCTTCCTTTACTTACAAATGATTAAATGTTTGTGTGTTTTCTCTCCCAGTGTGTCAGATCCTACCAAAGGTGTGGTCTCTGTGATAGGCCCCGCCTCCAGCCCCGCCTCCGGGTCGACTATCAGCCACATCTGTGGGGAGAAGGAGGTGAGTGACAGAGTTCCTGGTGGAGAACACACACACACACACACACAGTAAAAGGATGTTTCTCTATAGTGACGTGGTGATTTACATGTAGAAATACCACTACTACTACTTATTCTACTTCTGACTGGTATCTCCACTACGTCTGCTGTTAAGGAGTTGGAATCCGTCCCAGATTCTGAAACACTTTAACTCATTTGGGGAATTTGTAATTGTAGAAAACATCGTTTTAGAAAAGCAGAAATGTGTTGTAAATAAGCTGAAATGTCCTCATTGTGCCGGCAGATTTATTCAAAGACAGAAACTAATTGATGAGGTGAAGATTGTTCAGTTCTCAGAGTAATATTCCTTTTTATCGTCCCACACTAAACACAGCAATGGAGGATGAAACGTGTATTAAAGGTGTCACTAGCATGTGTTTTAGCAGCAGCTGTGACACTGAAACTGGCTTTAACTGGTGTCTGAGCGTCTTCCATCTCCTGTAAGCCTCCAACATCCTCCTGCTGCTGCCCGGCAGGTCTCATATTACCGGACGCTCAGCTCGGATTAAAAATAAGCTGTGCAGATCAGAGGAAGCCCAGCTGAGCTAATTACAGTTTAGTGTTTGAACGTCTGCAGGTGTGAGCCGAGGTGAAGTCTCTGAGCAGAGGATCACACGGGACGTTTGTCCTCCGACCGGATCCCACGTTCATCACCGATCTCATTCATTTTTCAGTCTCGTCATTAATTTTTCAGATTGAATACAGACGCTGTCAGTCACAGGGCTCTGAGCAGCTGGAATGGAAAAAGGGAATCTGTAAAACTCTCCAGTCTCTGGAATTAGTGCAGAAACATCTCTGACATCTTCACACTGCTTTTCCTCTGCTCTTTGTGTTCTAACTCAATCTGAGTTCAGGGTTCAGTTAGAACCTGCTGTCCCTTCAGTCCATCTGCTTTGGCCAAACGATGACTGAAAAACTGTCCAAAATTACATTAAAGTGGTTCAAAATGACTGATAAATGGACTGAGTTTTTGTCCAGAATGACACAAGGTTGTCTAAAATGATGAAAAATGTGTCCAGGACTGTACAAAATGAAATCATTCAGTAACTGTCCAGAACAATGAAGACCTGAGTGTTTCCATGTGTGTTTCTGTGGATATTTCCGGTGTGAGTTAGTGCTGCTGAGGTCAGACAAAATGAGATTCCCAGCACAAAAAAACAGATCTTGGATCGGCTTTTGTCACTGTCGACAAGTTTTGTAGCATGTTGAACAGTTCTGAGTCATAATGGACTAGTTTCAATCTTTTAAAAGATTTTGAGATACTTTGGACAAGAATTTGTCATAATGGACAGTTTGAGTGATTTTGGATGGGACTGAAGTCCTTTTGGACAACTGTTAGGGAACTGTGAAAAAACTGTCATGTCAAACATATTTTACAACATTTTGAAAGGTTTTTGTCAGTTCTGACAAGTTTAGAGTCATTTTGGACTAGTCTTTTTGAAAAGATTTTGAGATCATTTGGACAATAATTAGAATATTTCTGAGTGATTTTTGGATGAGTTGAAAATCATTTTGGATACGGTTGAAGTCATGGACAACTGTTAAGGTATTTTGGGGAAAAAAAGCCTATTTCTCTCTTCAAACTGATTTTGAGAGACTCTGGACACATTTTTGTTGTTTTGAACAAGTTTTAAGTCCTTTTGACAAATTTCTACTCTTTTGTAATGGATTTTGTGACACAAGTTCATCACTGGACAGTTCCTGAATTATTTTGGATGAGGCTGCACGGTTTCTTTTTTTTTTTGCACAAATCTTCAGTCATTCTCAACCACTTTTAGCACATTTTAGCACAAGTTTAATCGAATTGTCAGAAACCAGCCATCAAACTGAAATTGTCATGAGGGTCCATGAGGCGATCTGCCTTCAAAAGGTCCACCTTAAAAGGAGACAAAGGATGAAGATGTTGATCAGACAGCAAGGATCCATGAATGCAGTCTGAAAAATATCAACACTGAAAACCAAAGAAATTCATGTAAATATCTGTTTTTATGTGATTTGTTCCTGTTGGTGTGACTCCATGTTTCCACACTGGGACAGTCAAGAGGAACCACAGAGACATAGTAGACGTTAACTGGAGCTACACAGGGTTAAATAAAGAAGTATTATCTTTGACTGCAGCAGGACCCTTCCACCACCTTTCTGCTTTAAATGGCCTCTTTTATTCGTCCCTTCTCTTTCTTTTTATCTCCCACAAACCCAGCCGTTAGAACTTCTTTGATATTAATGTGTTTTGTGCGTGAAGGTGAACACAAGCTGTGATTTCTGCTAGAAACACTTTTCTAATATCGTGATGATCGGAGGGCTCTGCTCCGTTTCCAGATTTCCTTTTTCAAAGTGAACAAAGACGGGATTATCAGCCGGCGTCAGCGTCTGAGTCAAGCTTTCATTTCTCTTATCGGGACTAAAGCCTGCATGGTTTGGTGATTTCTGAGGAAAAAAATATTTGTTCTCTTGATGTCGTAGTAGCCTCCATTTCTCTCCTGGTTATTTTGCTCCTTCTTTTCTTTATTTCTTTCTTCTTTTTCTTTCCTTCTCCTTTTTTTAACCTTCCATTAACTTTTTCTCCACGTCAGTTCCTTTTATTCACTTCTGTTCACATATTTTACTGTAGAAATACCACATAAATACTCTGCTACAAGTAAAGGTACAGCAGCATTAGTACCAAAACATACTTCAAAGTAATTATGCAGAATAATATATATATATATATATATATATATATATATATATATTATATTACTGCCAATTAACTACTGATGCATTCATCACTTTAATGTTGCAGCTGGTGAAGGTGGTAAAAGTTTATTAGCTTTAATATTAACGTGTTAATTTTCCCCCAGGGATAAACAACATGTAATTTTAATCAATAAAAGTAGAATGTTTGCCTTAGAACTGTGGAACAGTAAAAATAGCACGAGGAGTCAGTGGGTTCAAGAACTCACTTTTCTTTTCAATAATTCTTTCTCCTTTTCCATATTTTCTCTTCCTGACACAAACACTACCAGCCTTTAGTTTGGACGCACCGTCTCATTTTATGGTTTCTATTTAGTTTCATTCTCACTGAAGGCAGAACCTGAACTGGTTCTCCAACAGTCTGGAAGGAGGTCCGGAGATGCTGAGCTCTTGTTGGTCCTTTAGTCTTCAGTCTGTGGTCCATCTCATCCCAAAGATCTAGATTGGGTTTAGGTCAGGTGACTGTGGAGGCCAGTTCCTAGATGGTTCCTGGTAGGTTCCTAGATGGTTCCTGGGTAGTTCCCAGCCTGGGTAGTTCCTAGATGGTTCCTGGGTAGTTCCTAGATGGTTCCTGGGTAGTTCCCAGCCTGGGTAGTTCCTAGATGGTTCCTGGGTAGTTCCCAGCCTGGGTAGTTCCTAGATGGTTCCTGGATAGTTCTTAGATGGTTCCTTGAGGATTCATTCAAAGTTCTTGAAATTTTCCAGACTGGCTGACCTTCAGGTTTTACAGTAATGATGGACTGTTGTTTCTCTTAGCTGATGGACTCTAACAGTTGTCCAATAGGGCTGTCAGCTGTGGACCAGCCTGACTTCTGATGGACCAACCCTTATTAAGAAGGAAGAAATTCCACAGGTGAACCTTGACAAGGCACACCTGTGAAGTGGAACCATTTCAGGTTCTATGTCATGAAGCTCATCCAGAGAATAACAAGAGTGTTCAAAGAATCTAAAATATAAAACATGTTTTGACTGATTTCACACTTTTGTGTTTCCTACATAATTCCAGATGTGTTCATTCATAGTTTAGTTCAGTTTAGTCTTTATTTAAGGGACAATGTACAGAAACATTAAGCTCACATGAGTCAGAGATGTGCTGCACCAGATTATAGCTTAGTAGCTAGTTTCCATCTGCAGTCCCTATAACATTAATAAATAACATGCCTTTGATGCCTTCAATGGAAATAGTCGTGAAAAAAAGAAAAACCGTTTAATAAGAAGGTGTGACCATACTAGACACTGCTGGTCTATATTACCTCAGAGCAAACCCCTAAGCTGCTCTTATTTCCTTCCACTTGCTTCCTAATTCTTTCTTCTTCCTGCTCCCTCAGATCCCTCACTTGAAGATCGGTCCGGAGGAAACCCCGAAGCTGCCGTACCTTCGCTTCGCCTCGGTGACGCTCTACCCGAGCAACGAGGACCTGAGCCTGGCCATCGGATCCATCCTGCGCTCCTTCGGAAACCCGACGGCCAGCCTCATCTGTGCCAAAGCAGAGTGTGAGTCTGAGTGTGTTTATGGAGGCGTTTCTAGTTTCACCACCGCAGGAAGTCTTTGCTTCATGGTTCCAGCACAGATTTGTCCACTTCCGCGGTGAAATCAGCATCTTTAGGAGCTGAACTGGAGCTCCTGGTTGAATATTCAGTTAGATGCTTCACAGAATTAGATACTTAGCAGGTCCTGAGTAGCTGACTGCTATGCACCGGGAATAATTAGTCGTTTTCAGTGAAAGTGTGGAAAAAGATGGCGTGAACGTTTACAGGAGTGGCCTTGTTCCATTGTGAGTAGAATCCAACAGCTTTGACCATGACATGAAGTACAAGTAGCAGCTACTGCACAAAACTCCAGGTCTAAGAGCATGTAGGAAACAGAATAAGGAAGGTTTGTTCTGTTAGTCCATGTTCTGAATGTTAGAGAAAAGACTTCTACTGGACGAGGACAAAAAACAACCTCTCTGACTTTTACTGATGAGCAATGAGACCCACAGAGCGGCTCTTCACAGCCACTCAGAAGTATCTACACTGAAGAACCTACTGAAAGAGGTTCTCCTGGGACGGTTCCTGCAGTCAGAATATGCATAAAGATTCCTGCAGAATGCAAAAATAACAGCAGTAAAGAAGAAAATGATCAGATTTTAACCTCATTTCATCCTTTTACAGTCAAAGTCGACCACTATTTTTTTAAAATACTTTTGAGCATAAATTCATGGAAATGTGTGAGCAGCAGTCTGACAGTTAAACTTTATAAAACCTGCAGAGGGACTCCGACAGCGAACAACAACATCTGATTAGGTGATTTACAGCTTCCCAGCATGTGGGCGTGATGAAGCAGCTGCTCCCTGCTCAGTCCTCTGGTGTTCTTCACACCGTCCTCATCTTCACCTGCAGACATCAGTTCCGTCTGATCAGCCACACAAACCTTCTTCATCGTGTCACGTCTCCTCTGTCTGTCCCTGTTTCCACAATAAGTGCTTTTATTTAACAAGATCTGGAATCATTTAACTTGTCTGAGAAACTTTTCATCAGTTCTAGATAAATGGGACTAGTTCTAGACACATGTAGTGATTGTTAATGAGATGTAATGAGTTCTAGATGGATTTAATGAGCTGTACATCCATTTTCTCAGATCTAGATACATGTAGCAGCATTATTTATATTTAACAAGTTCTAGATATGAGTTCTAGACACGTTTAATCAGTGTTAGATACTCACTGAGCGCTGAAACTTTCATTTGTGATGCAACTTCTGCTTGTGATCAGAGATTTTTCCAGCTCAGATGACCTCTGGATGTCCGTATAGAAGAACAAAGACTGGACATTTCTGGTATTATCAGCTTTAGGAGGAGTGTCTGCTGTTTCTGCTGTGTGGACTAAAAACAAAGACGATCCAGAGAGTGTTTCTGTATCTATCAGCATGTGTAAAAAACAATCCTATTGTAAATTCCTGACAAATGTGTGGAGAATAGATGTCTGATCAAATAGTGCTGCTAAACACGGTATTTACGGTTGTCTTTCCCCAAAACTGAATAATTAAAATCTGGTGTTTCTCTTTCCTCTTCCTGCCTTGATCTTCCTTTACTGCCGTTCTAAGTCCTCTAACCACCTCTACTTTCTCTCCTGCTCTGACTTTTTCCTTTCACTCTTTCTTCATCAATCTCTCTCCAGTTTTTCCACCCGACTGAGCCGCCCTCGCTCACTGTTTTAACGTCTCTCTGTCTTTAGCCGGGGCCTCGGCCGGTTAACGGCGGTGTTTAACGGGCTTGTATTGTTGTCGTGAAAGGTGCTGTCGGCCAGTTAAAGCCAGCAGGGCCGTGATGAGCGCTTTATGGAGGCGATTAGATGAGACACGGCTGCTGCTTCTGTCAGGGACAGACGAGGAAACGAGACGAAGGCCGACCGGCTCTGAATGTTAAAACGGAGATGATGCAAGAACGGCACCAAAACTGATCCAGGAAGCACTTTAATAATGGAGCTTCCTCTGCTTTTCTGACCCATTTAATCTTCCTTTAAATGCATTCACATCTGTACCAACAGCTCAACAAAACACTGCAGTTATTTATGCAGCGGCACATTTCAGGATGTCAAGATAGAGCAACAAATCAAACTCTCTGAACTCTGAGGACACGTTCAGAGTCCTTGTAGGTTCCTGGGTAGGTCCTAGATGGTTCCTGGGGAGCTCCTAGGTGGTTCCTGGGTAGGTCCTAGATGGTTCCTGGGTAGGTCCTAGATGGTTCCTGGGTAGCTCCTAGGTGGTTCCTGGGTAGGTCCTGGATGGTTCCTGGGTAGGTCCTAGATGGTTCCTGGGTAGGTCCTAGATGGTTCCTGGGTAGGTCCTAGATGGTTCCTGGGTAGGTCCTGGATGGTTCCTGGGTAGGTCCTGGATGGTTCCTGGGTAAGTCCTAGGTTGTTCCTGGGTAGGTCCTAGATGGTTCCTGGATAGGTCCTGGATGGTTCCTGGGTAGGTCCTGGATGGTTCCTGGGTAGTTCCTAGGTGGTTCCTGGGTAGGTCCTAGATGGTTCCTGGGTAGGTCCTAGATGGTTCCTGGGTAGGTCCTGGATGGTTCCTGGGTAGTTCCTAGGTGGTTCCTGGGTAGGTCCTAGATGGTTCCTGGGTAGTTCCTAGGTGGTTCCTGGGTAGGTCCTAGATGGTTCCTGGGTAGGTCCTAGATGGTTCCTGGGTAGGTCCTGGATGGTTCCTGGGTAAGTCCTAGGTTGTTCCTGGGTAGGTCCTAGATGGTTCCTGGGTAGGTCCTAGATGGTTCCTGGGTAGTTCCTAGGTGGTTCCTGGGTAGGTCCTAGATGGTTCCTGGGTAGCTCCGAGGTTGTTCCTGGGTAGTTCCTAGATGGTTCCTGGATAGGTCCTAGGTGGTAGGATGTGAATGTTGAACTATTTTTGAGCAGTTGTCTCCATTTGTGTTTAGGTTTTTGGTCTTCTGTAACTCATTCTTGATCATTGACTCCACTACTAAATATCTAAAAGCATAGTTCTCACTGTGTATTTTGTTGTTGCTGTTGTTGTCCAGTTTATCCAGAACCTGTAGCATCTCTGCTGGCGTCACAAACAAGGACCGCCAGGTTTCCATCATGATGTATGCAAAATAACAACATTTAATGCATTAATTCATATAAAATGAGCAAAGCAGCAAAGGAAGGAACCAACACATAATCTGCATTAGTGCTTAAAAACAGACTTGGATCTTTTATGTTTCACTGTATTTGCTGATTGCATCCATTGCAGATACTATTAGATTTCTGGGATAAATCTTTTGAACGCTAAAACCCACCAGTGGATTTCAAAGGATGTTGTCCTCACATTTTTCAGTGTCACATCATTTATGGTGACAGATGCCATAAAAAACACACTCTCAGATTTCTGACGGTCATTGACTCAAACATGTGTGATATATGCAGTTCTACTGGGAAAATAAACCAAATGTAATCTAAAAATTGTGGTTTTATTCTGCATGTACCATTTAACCCTTTGATGCCCATTTTCCGTTGGATTTGGGTCATTTCTGACCCGTGTTGCCGATCAAAGGGATCATTGTGTAGAATGTGTAGAGTCACCGCTTCATTCCAGTGCCGGTAACTCCTGTGGGGAAATGTCGTACATGTTCATTCCAGGTTTTCTAGTTTTTCTGGTTTATAACTGCTATCCTGCGCAGAAGACATTTCTAGGTTGTCTGTACTTCTAGTCATGGTTGTTCTGTTTCCTTAGAGGGTCAGGACTTTATTTCGCAGTGAGTAAAAATGAGACAGGAACACTGAAAAACCATTGGAGGTTCAGCGCATTAAGTCATAAAATAATGATCCCACATGGGACATAATCCGGACTCTCTTGGGTAAAAGTCCACTGACTTCTGCTCCCTCCATCCTTCTAGCTTCCATCTGAGGCTCTTTTAAAGTGGAAAAACTCCTGGATCAGGATTGAGTATTGATGCGGGTGAATCTCTGAAATATCAGCATAAAATGGCTGAGTCGATGTTGGGGGAATAAGAATGGGTTTTGCTGTAAATTTATACTTTTAAAGTAGGAAATAATGCATTTAAAGAGCACTTCTGCATCTGTTTCCAGTGCAGCCAAACAAGCTAATGAAGACGGTTAATTGTCTTATTTATTACATTAAACGTGTCCAAGAGTCCCATGTAGTCTGATGTGTGCGCCGTGTCCCTCTTATGTGGGAATAAAATGCAGCTGGTACAGAACTAATGCAGAAATAATGACCATAAATAGCATAAAAATTGATTTAGATTGAATGAAAAACCCTCTAACGAGTAAATCCATCCTCATCTGTATGGACACATGGGTCCACATTCATCCTCTGAGGAGAGAATTAATGGACTTTCAACATAATCACCTTTATCCCACTCTGTTTATTGCCTCTTTTCAGGCCTGGAAGTTTTTAGAGCAGCGACAGTTATTTGTCTCTCTAATGACTCTCACTCCCATCAATTTCTTTCTTTTTTTTCCAAGTCAGAGCAATAATTTTACAAGTAAACAGACAAACCCTCAGATGAGCATCATTTATGGACCCGTCTCTCTGTTTCTGCTCACCGCTGACAGATGATGTTTTTGCTGCACCTGGATCTCTAAAGAACTTTCCAGATCGACCACAGTCATGTTTACCAGTGTTTACCGTTGTCTGTAGGCCTGCTGAGACTGGAGGAGCTGGTCCGTCGCTTCCTCATCTCCAGGGAGACGCTGTCGGTGAGGATGCTGGACGAGAGTCTGGACCCGACTCCTCTGCTGAAGGAGATCCGTGACGATAAGGTGGCCACCATCATCATCGACGCCAACGCCTCCATCTCCTACCACATCCTCAGGAAGGTCAGGACACCCGCTGGTTCTAAACTAAAGGAATCTACTGACGACTTTACTCTGATTAATCAGAGTGGATTCATATTATTTAAGCTCATTTTATTGTGACAAACTGTATGCTGATGTCTAATACAGAACAGAAGCAGCATTTTCTAACATTGTGGCTTCAGCTGATCAGAAACTGGAGCTAAAAACAGCTGATATTACGATGCTGCGTTGACGTAGTGCGACTGAAGGCACCAAAATGTGCTGCAGATACTGATGCTGATGCATTTTCGGCATCAATATCTGATAACATTGATTATGCTGACTAGTCAAAGGTTTAAAATTAAATAATTCATCCACTTCAGAACATTTTCCAGGCCAGAAACTGAAGAAAGAGGAAATAGTGGATGTGACGCTGGATAAAATTTGCAGTTTTGCCAATAAAAGTCTGGAATGGAGGGTTAGATTGTAGGAAGCTCCTACAATTTAAAGGTGGAACGTTTCAGGTCATGAACCTCCTCATTAGTTGCAAAATGACAAAAACGAGACACAAGACGACAAAAATAAGACACAAAGCAGAGGTGAGCTAATTAAACACGGCACGTTCACTGACATCAGGTAAATCTGGAAGTGAACAACAACAGCATCAGCCCGGGACAATGTTCTGTTATCTTCTAGTGAAATGATTCATACATGCATGAACATTTAAAGTTCAGTTAACACCAAATAAGAGGATTTATTTTTAAGTAAACCGGACAACTTCATGATGTTTTATAATGCAGAACAGACAACTGAACCTTGTACCAATTTCTTCTAAGTAAATTCCATTCTAAGTGAAGAAGATTGTCTGGAGTTTGACTGGTCAGCGGGCGAGTTGTATTTGGACCTATAACCCTAATAAGTTCATTTTTCTAACCATTTAAATCAACCATCAAATACAGGTTGAGCTGTATGCCTAAATATGAACCAGTTTTAAAAGAACCCATAAATGTCTTGTTAGTTTAGTCGTGTTAAAACTGGACTAACGTGACTCCATCAGCTCATTAACGGACTCCATGGGAACGTTCCTCCTCCTGGTAATGTGAGTCTAAGAGGAAGAGAACTGCTGTGGAAAAATCTCTGAGTGCTTCAGCCTAAGTGCAGGTAAAAAGAAGAATAAAGAACAAGTGGACTGATGAGTGGAAGCTTTGTCCGTTGTACACTTTTTAGTTCATTGTTCATGTTCTGAATCTGTCGTCAACAGGCTGCCAAAGACCTGAAAAACTCCTCTTCACCCACTTAGATGCAGTTTACAGAAGTTTAGAATAAAGGCTGCCTGAAATGAAAGAACAGAACATTATTAGTCAGTAAAATACACATTACAGCTTCCAGATCACAGAGTCAGCAAAGGAACACATTTAGTCATCTGGAGCTAAACCATAGAGGATCAAAACAACAAAAAAACAAAAAATTACAAAAGTGAGACACAAAACGACAAAAGAACAAAGAACAATCTAGTATTTTACTTTCTGATCCAAACAACTTGTCATGGTCTAGAAATGATTTTAAATTTATAGTTTTACTAATTTACAATCTGCAGTTAATGTCTTCTCTGGAATTTTTACACTTTGAGGGCCGGATTGGACCCTCTGGAGGACCACTTTTGGACCACGGGCCTCATGTTGGACCCTCTGGAGGACCGCTTTTGGACCACGGGCCTCATGTTGGACCCTCTGGAGGACCGCTTTTGGACCACGGGCCTCATGTTGGACCCTCTGGAGGACCGCTTTTGGTCCACGGGCCTCATGTTGGACCCTCTGGAGGACCGCTTTTGGACCACGGGCCTCATGTTGGACCCTCTGGAGGACCGCTTTTGGACCACGGGCCTCATGTTGGACCCTCTGGAGGACCGCTTTTGGACCACGGGCCTCATGTTGGACCCTCTGGAGGACCGCTTTTGGACCACGGGCCTCATGTTGGACCCTCTGGAGGACCGCTTTTGGTCCACGGGCCTCATGTTGGACCCTCTGGAGGACCGCTTTTGGACCACGGGCCTCATGTTGGACCCTCTGGAGGACCGCTTTTGGACCACGGGCCTCATGTTGGACCCTCTGGAGGACCACTTTTGGTCCACGGGCCTCATGCTGGACCCTCTGGAGGACCGCTTTTGGTCCACGGGCCTCATGTTGGACCCTCTGGAGGACCGCTTTTGGACCACGGGCCTCATGTTGGACCCTCTGGAGGACCGCTTTTGGACCACGGGCCTCATGTTGGACCCTCTGGAGGACCACTTTTGGTCCACGGGCCTCATGCTGGACCCTCTGGAGGACCACTTTTGGTCCACGGGCCTCATGCTGGACCCTCTGGAGGACCACTTTTGGTCCACGGGCCTCATGTTGGACCCTCTGGAGGACCGCTTTTGGTCCACGGGCCTCATGTTGGACCCTCTGGAGGACCGCTTTTGGTCCACGGGCCTCATGTTGGACCCTCTGGAGGACCGCTTTTGGTCCACGGGCCTCATGTTGGACCCTCTGGAGGACCGCTTTTGGACCACGGGCCTCATGTTGGACCCTCTGGAGGACCGCTTTTGGACCACGGGCCTCATGTTGGACCCTCTGGAGGACCGCTTTTGGACCACGGGCCTCATGTTGGACCCTCTGGAGGACCGCTTTTGGTCCACGGGCCTCATGTTGGACCCTCTGGAGGACCGCTTTTGGCCCACGGGCCTCATGTTGGACCCTCTGGAGGACCACTTTTGGCCCACGGGCCTCATGTTGGACCCTCTGGAGGACCACTTTTGGACCACGGGCCTCATGTTGGACCCTCTGGAGGACCGCTTTTGGACCACGGGCCTCATGTTGGACCCTCTGGAGGACCACTTTTGGACCACGGGCCTCATGTTGGACCCTCTGGAGGACCGCTTTTGGACCACGGGCCTCATGTTGGACCCTCTGGAGGACCGCTTTTGGTCCACGGGCCTCATGTTGGACCCTCTGGAGGACCGCTTTTGGACCACGGGCCTCATGTTGGACCCTCTGGAGGACCGCTTTTGGACCACGGGCCTCATGTTGGACCCTCTGGAGGACCGCTTTTGGTCCACGGGCCTCATGTTGGACCCTCTGGAGGACCGCTTTTGGACCACGGGCCTCATGTTGGACCCTCTGGAGGACCGCTTTTGGACCATGGGCCTCATGTTGGACACCCCTGCAGTAGAGCTGCTATAATAATCAGGGTTGGAGAAAAATCATCACTGTCGGTGTTTCATCAGCTGCTAGTTTCTCCAGATTGCTCGGGATCATCATCATGTGTTTCGAACCTTTCCAGAAAGCTGCACTTCATGATTCCATTCATCTGGATGATATCTCCAACACTGCTGGCAGAAATGTAGCCTGAAACCCCGGCTGACCCTCCACTGAAGGCTGCCAGCTCTCTGTCTTCAACCTCTCTGACTCTTCTGGTCTTTGATTGGACCTAAACATTTCAGCCTTTGACTCATCGCTCCACAGAACTCGTCTCCACTGGTCTCCACTCCAATCTCTGTGAGTTTCTACATCTTTCAGCGTCTCAGCTCTGTGTTTCCTGCCCTTCCACTGAGGATGTTCCTGATCAAACTTCTCTGAAATGTCGACGGATCGACTCGGCATCCAGATGAATCTCAGTAAATTCTTTGCTGGGCTTCTTTCTGCCTCTCAGAGCAGAAACTCAAAGATGATTCTTGTCAGTTTTCTTGGCCTTGTCTTCCTTTTTTTGTCCTCCGTTTCTCCAGGTTTTCACATTTCTTTATTCCGGCATGAATAAAACATTTGGAGCGTCCAGTTTGCTGATCTGCCTTGAAACGTGTCCATGCCAGTGTTAAATTCAGATTTTACGCCTGTCAGATTGTAAAATATTTGTCATTTCCACTGGAATGGTGTGGCTGTGGCTGTCTGGTGGAACACAGCAGTGGATTAGTTCACAGCTTAAAGCTCATTTTCTGCTTGATGCGTCTACGAGGTAAATTATGTCGTTTTAGCAGCCACGCCCACTCCTCAAGCAGAAAATTTCCACGTCATGCACCTCCAAATTTTTTTAACAATGTGGACGAAAACGTGGAAAATCTAGAATCTGTGGGAAAAGACGATGGAAGTACAGAAGCTCCAAGCAGCAGAAGTTCAGCCATTTATAGGATTCATCCCAGAGATCACCGTGGTAACCGGGTTATCAGCAACTCATGGCGTGAAATTAAATAGAACTCCTGAAATGCAGCTGTTTGGTAAAATGCCGTGTTGTAAGTGGTGTCAATATATACGTGTTACGTAGAAACTTCTAACAACACCGTACGGATTCCCTCTGTATTCTGATTGTATCTTCAAGCAGAGACTGAGAAATGCTTCATGGATTCTTCACACTTTACACAGAGCTGTAGGTCATCTGTCTCATTTAGTTTAGCTGCTGACAATGATTGATTGATTGACTGATTGATCGCATTGAGTGTTCTGTTTCTGCTATTGATCAGGGCACAACATTTCAGTGTCGAGGGAATAAAGGAGTCAGACTGTCAGATCAGTCACTGTCAGAGAAGAAGAAGAAGACGAAGAAGAAGAAGTTGATGAAGAAGAAGAGGAAGATGACGAAGAAGAAGAGGAAGACGATGAAGAAGAGGAAGACGACAAAGAAGATGAAGACGACGAAGAAGAGGAAGACGATGAAGAAGAGGAAGATGACGAAGAAGAGGAAGAGGAAGACGACGAAGAAGAGGAAGACGATGAAGAAGAGGAAGACGACAAAGAAGAGGAAGACGATGAAGAAGAGGAGGAAGACGACGAAGAAGATGAAGACGACGAAGAAGAGGAAGACGATGAAGAAGAGGAGGAAGACGACGAAGAAGATGAAGACGACGAAGAAGAGGAGGATGACGAAGAAGAGGAGGATGACGAAGAAGAATTCGATGAAGAAGAAAACGAGGAAGACGACGAAGAAGATGAAGAGGAAGACGATGAAGAAAAGACGAAGAAGAAGATGAGGAAGAAGACGAAAATGATGACGAAGAAGACGAAGAAGAGCAGTTTAGAAATCAACAAAAATCAGATCTTCACTGCACAATTACAGAGCCCAGAAAGATTCATTACTGTAGCGTGTTTTTCATGTCAGAACATTCTAAGAGCACTGATGGACCGGTAACCGTGCAGAATGAGGACTCTTAGATACCAGAGAGCAGCATCTAGCAGAGCTTCAGTCTGATTATCCGTCTGAAAACGATGACAACAGCTGCACCTCTGTTTCTGGTTGTGGTGTTTGCAGACGGCTGGTTCGCTGCCAAACTTTAGCTGAGTGTAGCAGCGTTTGGCAGGTTTCAGCTGAACTCTCAGATCTGTACCCTCAGGGCCGGAGGAGATCAGAATCCAGAATGAAATCAGAATGTCCTGACGTTCCTCTGAGTGGAAGGTTAATGGATGAATAACCCGTGAAAGGAAAGCCAGTTTACATCCCCACTGATTCAGAGCATTTATACTGGAAATGTGTCGACTGTTCAGACCAGGAATGTCCAACATGAGGCCCGTGGTCCAAAAGCGGTCCTCCAGGGGTGTCCAACATGAGGCCCGTGGTCCAAAAGTGGTCCTCCAGAGGGTCCAACATGAGGCCCGTAGTCCAAAAGCGGTCCTCCAGAGGGTCCAACATGAGGCCCGTGGTCCAAAAGCGGTCCTCCAGGGGTGTCCAACATGAGGCCCGTGGTCCAAAAGTGGTCCTCCAGAGGGTCCAACATGAGGCCCGTAGTCCAAAAGCGGTCCTCCAGAGGGTCCAACATGAAGCCCGTGGTCCAAAAGTGGTCCTCCAGAGGGTCCAACATGAGGCCCGTGGTCCAAAAGCGGTCCTCCAGAGGGTCCAACATGAGGCCCGTGGTCCAAAAGCGGTCCTCCAGAGGGTCCAACATGAGGCCCGTGGTCCAAAAGCGGTCCTCCAGGGGTGTCCAACATGAGGCCCGTGGTCCAAAAGCGGTCCTCCAGAGGGTCCAACATGAGGCCCGTGGTCCAAAAGCGGTCCTCCAGAGGGTCCAACATGAGGCCCGTGGTCCAAAAGCGGTCCTCCAGAGGGTCCAACATGAAGCCCGTGGTCCAAAAGCGGTCCTCCAGAGGGTCCAACATGAGGCCCGTGGTCCAAAAGCGGTCCTCCAGAGGGTCCAACATGAGGCCCGTGGTCCAAAAGCGGTCCTCCAGAGGGTCCAACATGAGGCCCGTGGTCCAAAAGCGGTCCTCCAGAGGGTCCAACATGAGGCCCGTGGTCCAAAAGCGGTCCTCCAGAGGGTCCAACATGAGGCCCGTGGTCCAAAAGCGGTCCTCCAGAGGGTCCAACATGAGGCCTGTGGTCCAAAAGCGGTCCTCCAGAGGGTCCAACATGAGGCCCGTGGGCCAAAAGTGGTCCTCCAGAGGGTCCAACATGAGGCCCGTGGTCCAAAAGCGGTCCTCCAGAGGGTCCAACATGAGGCCTGTGGTCCAAAAGCGGTCCTCCAGAGGGTCCAACATGAGGCCCGTGGGCCAAAAGTGGTCCTCCAGAGGGTCCAACATGAGGCCCGTGGTCCAAAAGCGGTCCTCCAGAGGGTCCAACATGAGGCCTGTGGTCCAAAAGCGGTCCTCCAGAGGGTCCAACATGAGGCCCGTGGGCCAAAAGTGGTCCTCCAGAGGGTCCAACATGAGGCCCGTGGTCCAAAAGCGGTCCTCCAGAGGGTCCAACATGAGGCCTGTGGTCCAAAAGCGGTCCTCCAGAGGGTCCAACATGAGGCCCGTGGTCCAAAAGCGGTCCTCCAGAGGGTCCAACATGAGGCCTGTGGTCCAAAAGCG
Organism: Acanthochromis polyacanthus; assembly: GCF_021347895.1. Classification (NCBI taxonomy): domain Eukaryota; kingdom Metazoa; phylum Chordata; class Actinopteri; family Pomacentridae; genus Acanthochromis; species Acanthochromis polyacanthus. The sequence continues at coordinate 1,049,683 of NC_067125.1, read as the reverse complement.
GTCCTCCAGAGGGTCCAACATGAGGCCCGTGGTCCAAAAGTGGTCCTCCAGAGGGTCCAATCCGGCCCTCAAAGTGTAAAAATTCCAGAGAAGACATTAACTGCAGATTGTAAATCAGTAAAACTATAAATTTAAAATCATTTCTAGACCATGACAAGTTGTTTGGATCAGAAAGGAAAATAGTAGACTGTTCATTGTTCTTTTGTCATTTTGTGTCTCATTTTTGTAATATTTTGTCTGTTTTTGTTGTTTCTGTCTGACTTGTCTTTTGCCTCATATTTTTGTTGTTTTGTGTTTTCTTTTTGTTGCGCTTGTGTTTTTGTCTTATTTTTGTCATTTTGTCTTTGGCCTTATTCATTGTTTTGTGTCACTTTGTGTGTTTTTGTCTCAGTTGTGTTGTTTTTGTTTTTTGCTTTTTGTTGTTTTGTTTTTGTTATTTTGTCTCGTTTTTGTCCATTTTTATTCCTTTGTCAGTTTTTTATCAAATTTTTTTGTCTTTGTTTTGTTTCATGTCGTTTCTCTCATTTTTTGCCATTTTGTTTTTCACTTTTGTAGTCTCTTTTGTAATATTTTGTCTTGTTTTTGTTGTTTTTTGTCCTTTTTAGAGTGAAATGCTATGTCGTCAATTATCATTCGGAGTTGTGGTTATTTATAGGTTATAATGCTGTGGTGTTACTGGTTTTACTGGTTTTACTGGAGATCAGACTGGACTGGATGTGGAACCTGGACTAAGATGAGCTGGACTCTCCTGATCCGTTTCCACTACGACTCCCAGACGTCTCCTTTTTTTTGTCCAGGTTTTCTCCCAGATTAAGCTCAGGTGTCTAGACGTCTTCTCACCTGCAGATCTTCCAGTGAGATCTCCTCTCAGCTCTGATTTTCTTCCTCATTATTCCCCTGAACTTTTCTCGACAGTTTTCCGTCTCTGTTGTGTAACCGGCTGCTTTCTTTCTATTGAAGACGCTTCGACTCAGACCGTCATTCAGGCTGAAAATATATAGAACGGCTTTAAAATAAACTCTGACTCATGTTCCTCTGTCTCACAGCGCTTCTTCTTCTTCTTCTTGTTTTGTGGTAACCTGCAGGCGAACGAGCTGGGGATGACGTCGGCCTTCTACAAATACATCCTCACCACCATGGTAAGACACATCCATCCTCCTTCTGGACCACTAGCAGTCCTTCTGTGCTCCTTTTCTGCTTCCTTGTGGTGATTTTGTGACTGACTTTGATCACTTTGTGTGTCATTGTGCCTCCTTTGGTGTCACTTTTATCTGTTGGTGGTTGTTTTGTTTGGATTACTTTTTTTTGTTGTTTTGCGTTTGATTGTGGTCATTTTTGTCTTATTTTGGTGATTTTGTGTGCAATTGTGGGTGTTTTGTACTTGATTTTGGTCATATCGTGTCTCTTTGTGGCTATTTTGTGTCTGATTTTGATCGATTTGTGTGTAATCATGGCTGTGTGTGTCTCCCAGTGGTCACGTTTGTGTTTTTGTGGTTCTTTTGCTTCGTTTGCTGCTCACTTGGAGTCTTTTGTGGTCAGTTTGGATTATATTTCAATGCTGTGGTTGTTGTGCGTCTCATTTTGGTCATTTTGTGTTTAACTGTGGTTATTTTTTCTCTTTTTGTGGCTGTTTTGCAGCTCTTTGGGCCGTTTTGTGGTCATTTTGTGGGCTCATTCCTGTTGTTTTGCATTGCTTTGCTCATTGTTTTGGTCATTTTGTCTCTCATGATGATCACTTTGTGTCTCTTTTTTGTTGTTTTGTGTCTTTCTGTTGTAGTTTAGCTTTCTTGTCTTCTTCGTGGTGACTTTTTGTGATCACTTTGTGTGTCATTTTAGTTCAGTTTTGTGTCCATTTTGTGTTGCTTTGCTGGTCTGTTTGTTCCATCCTGACCTCTGTGCAGCTGCAGGATGTTTTCAGGTCACATCTTACCTCTAAACTCTCGGCTTTGCCTCCATCTATCTCGTCTTTCCTCCCTCCTCCTCATCAGAGATGCATGCCGGTCCTGCTGCTGTTTGTCATCATTATAATTCTGCTGTTCGGTGTCGTGCCCTTGTACGAGGAGCCTTTGCGTAGATAATAACTCGTCTGGAACTCTCTAAACACCGCCGTGTCGCCGCTTTAACGGGGCCGCTCATAGGGGCCCTTCACGCTCACAAGCCAAGGGCAGAATCAGCAACAAAACCCTGGAAACAGAGCAGAAGGAAAACGATTCCCTCACTCCACCTCCTCCACCTGCTGCCGTCTCTGACCGGCCTGTAGCTTTGTGTTTCCATCACGCTCTGCCGCCTGCTCAGGCTTTCACAGCGTTTCATTCAGAGTTCAGCAGCAGACGTCTCACTTTAGAAACACTAAAACCAACCAACAGGAAGAGAACAAACACAACAGCAGCTGGAATGAGTTTTAATCTGAGATGTCTGACCCACAGGAAGTCTCTACGTTTACTGTAGAACTCCTGCTGCTACATGTGACACGATTCAGACTAACATGCACAAAGAGGCACATTTCCTGAGTTGTGTTGGTTATTTCCAGTTACTTGGTGTCTCGTTTTTTCTTTTTCAGATGATTTCAGTCTTTTTGTGTCTCATTTTGACTTGATTTGTCATTTTGTGGGTCTTTTGTTCTTCATTTGGACCATTTAGTTCTTTCATTTTGTTGTTTTTGTGTCTGATTTTAGTTGTTTCACAGTTTATTTGAATTGTTTCGTCTCACTTTTGTCTCTTTTTTTCAATTTATGCTCCTTTTTGGCCTCCTTTGTGGTCATTTTATGTTTTTCACATCACTTTTTGTGTTTGATTTTAGTTGTTTCATCTCATTTCTGTCATTTTGTGTCTCGTTTTGGTTTGGTTTGTCATTTTATGGTTGTTTTGCGTTTAATTTTGGAGCTTTTTTGTGCAATTCTGGCTGGTTTGTCCTTTATTTTGGTAGTCTTGGATCTCCTTGTGGGTACTTTGGTACTCTGTAGTAGTTTTGTGTCTCTTTTTTTGCTTTTATGTCTCATTTTGGTCCTTTTCTGTCTCTTTATGGGCTGTTTCTGTCTCATTTTAGTGCTTTTACATTTGTTTTCTCATCTTGTGTGGTTGCTTTGTGCCTCTTCAGGGTTATTTTGTGTCGCTAAGTCTGTGTTTTTGCTCATTTTTGTTCTTTTTTGTTTCTATCAGCAGTTATTTTGTGTTATTTGTCATCATGTTGTCTCATTTTAGTATCATATTTTGTTTTGGCAGTTTTTTTCTATCTTTGTTTTTGCTTTGTTTCTGATTTTGTTCATCAGTTTGTGGTTATTTTGTGTGTTATTTTATTGGTTTTGTGTCTTTTTGTTGTTACTTTGTCTTGTTTGCTGTCTGTGTTCACTTTTTTCTCATTTCAGTTCTTTTGTTTTAATTTCATTATTTTCTGGCTTATTTTGGTCAGTTTGTGTATCACGGGTTGTTTTGTGTTTTCTTTTGTCGTCATTTATTGTCTCATTGTTTTGGTTTTGTGTCTGATTTTGGTCATTGTTTTGAGGCTGTTTTTCTTATTTGGTCATTTCTCCTCTGTTTTCTATCAGTTTGTTTTCGCCTTTTCTCTCATTTTTTAGTTATTTTGCTCATGATTTTGGGCCATTTTGTATCAGTGGGGTTTCTTTCTGTCTCATTTTGGTCATTTTTCAGAAAAATGATTTTGGCAATTAATTGATTTAAAAAATTCATTGTCTAAGTTCACAGTGATTTTGTCTGTTTTTGACAAAAACTCTTTGTCCATTATTCATCCATCCATCATCCATCCATCTATTATTCATCCATCCATCCATCCATCCATCCATCCATCCATCATCCATCCATCTATTATTCATCCATCCATTATCCATCCATCTATTATTCATCCATCCATTATCCATCCATCCATCATCCATCCATCTATTATTCATCCATCCATCCATCCATCCATCTATTATTCATCCATCCATCATCCATCCATCCATCCATCTATTATTCATCCATCCATCATCCATCCATCCATCCATCTATTATTCATCCATCCATCATCCATCCATCATCCATCCATCCATCCATCTATTATTCATCCATCCATCATCCATCCATCATCCATCCATCCATCATCCATCATCCATCCATCCATCCATCTATTATTCATCCATCCATCCATCATCCATCCATCCATCTTCTTCCTCTTACCCGGAGTTGGGTCATTCCAGATGAAAATGATGAAATGCTGCCTGTAATGAGGGCCTGTAGGGGCCTGTAGGGGCCGGTAGGGGCCTGTAGGGGCCGGTAGGGGCCGGTAGGGGCCTGTAGGGGCCGGTAGGGGCCGGTAGGGGCCTGTAGGGGCCTGTAGGGGCCACAGAGTCTGCTAGGAGGAGAATCCAGCCATGGAGGGAGGACCAGTGACCCAGAATGACTTCTGGTGACTTTCACATGCCTAAAGCCTCCACGGTGTGAAGCTGTCAGTGAGTCATATCAGGTATTGATCAGAATGTTGTCCTGAACAGAGTCTGAATGTGACTTCGTGCTCTGTAAAACCCACAAACATGAGGCAGGCTGCTGGTCTTTAAAGTGCCGCAGCGTCGCCGTGTCCTTCTGGGATGCTGCTGCAGTGTTTCTTCCTCACAGAGCTCCAGCCTCCAGCCAACTGCTCTTTGTCACGGCTGGCAGGCCGGCCGTCTGACAGCACACTTGGCCACAGCCGGAATTGATTTGGCATCTGGCGACTGCAGCGGCAGCGACAACAACAGCAACAGTTTCCCGACAGGCCGGACGCTGTTCAGTAAATAAGTGTCAGAGAGATTCAGGTTAGCGCCGGAGCTGAATCCTCTCAGGATGTTCAGCTAAAAGCTCACAGTTTTACAGACCCTGGACCTGCAAACCGGACGGATTCTGAGCCAGAATGTTTGAGAAGCAGCCAAACGATGATGATGATGATGATGATGATGGTCTGGTCCGACAACAGCAGCCCTGCATTTAGATGTTTTATTGCTTCCTAAAGAAACAACGAAACAAACAACAGAGACATGAAGACGAGAAGAGTGGCTGGTGATTCTACACTAAATGTGCTGGGGGGGGGGGGGTTTAACTGCATTAAAAATGACAACAATGATGTTAAAGCACTAAAACCTTTTATTAACTTCATAAATGAATCAATGTACATCATTTTGTGTTTGATTTTTGTCCTTTTCAGATGATTTCAGTCTTTTTGTGTCTCATTTTCATTTATCATTTTGTGGTTCTCTCGTTCTTCATTTGACCATTTAGTTCCTTTATTTTGTTGTTTTTGTGTCTGGTTTTAGTTGTTTTGCTGTCTATTTTGGTTGTTTGTCTCATTTTTGCCTTTTTTTTAACCTGTTGATGGTCATTTTGTGTTTTTTCACATCATGTTTGTGTTTGATTTTCCTCGTTTTGTGTCTCATTTCTGTCTCATTTTGGTTTGGTTTGTCATTTTATGGTTGTTTTGCATTTCACGTTGGAGCCTCTTTGTGGTGAACGTGCGTCTCATTTCAGTTGTTTTGCGTTGTGTTTTGGTGCGTTTGTGTGCAGTCAGATGAAACACTGAGGTTGTCAGAGCTGGTGCTGAAATGTGAAAAATCAGGAATATTTGAAATGAGTCTCATGGAACAAAAGTGGTTTGATTTCCTGAAGTTCAGAATCGTAGAACAGTAACAGGATCCGGGGGTGACGCTGTCTGAGTCTGCTGTATCTGTGGAAAGATGCACAGTAAGCATCATTTATAATGATATATTATTATATTTAGTGCATCCACTCCCTCTCTGCACATTAGTCCTTCATATTTCTACTTTTTCAGACGGCGCGTCGCCTTCGTCTGGAAAAGTTCTTTCCATTTTTGAACCTCTTTGTTGAAACTCAGTTTGTTGAAACTCAGTGGAAAAAAATCAAATAATTCCATCTTCTTATCATTAAATCAGAAACAGTCCTCTTATAACAGCAGCGACACGCCGGATGATGACATTTCTGAGTAATGGAGGATTTTCTGTGGATTTGTTCAGTCGTGTTTCATGAACTTCTGAAAGAAAATGTTCCTTTTTTTACCCTCTGAGTAACCCTGAGATGCTTTATTTTTAGTCACTGTGGGATAAGTCCTGCTTCTGAATGAAAACAGCTCAAACATGGTGGAAAAATGCCTCAAAAATGTCAAATAAAAATGATTTAAAACAAGAAAATCTAAGCAAATATCTGTAAAATAATTAGACTTTTATCAAATTAAATGCAGTAAAGCAGTGTAATTATACAAAAGATTAAATTGTTCTTTGTAAAAAATTTTTGATGATTTGATGATTTACTGTCATTAAAAATCTGCTAAATTACAATTATTTACCATTTTTCAATTCCTAATATTTGGATTCTTTCTTACAAATAAAATATTCAGACACTGGAAATAGTTTTACCGTCTCTAAAGACACAGATTTTGGATTATTTACAGTTTTGTCCTGTTTTCTGTTTTTCTTTTTTCATCTAAATCAACGCCACTTTTCTGTGATTTTACTACATATTATCTGAATATTTTAAAAAAAACCTGGGGTAAAAATCCATAAATGTGCGACGATTTACCGTTTTCTAATTCTGAACATCTGGAATTTTTCCTACAAATTACAGCAAATATGTTTTACTGATTTAAAAATTGTCTAACTGCCTCGTTAAGCAGTGATTTGGAATAAAATACAGATTTAGTATTTGGACAGTTAACATGTAAGTTATTTTACTGAATATTATCTGTAGTTTAACAAATTATCACAGAACAAAAATCTGGTTAATGCTCTTCCATTCAGTCTTCTCTCCTTTAATATTTCTCCTCCACCTCGTTGAGTTTTCCACTGAGAAAAACAATTCCAGGAAAGGGTTAGGGTTGGGACACAGGAAGTCATTTTTCTGACTGAGGAGACGCATAAAGAACCGACTGCATGAGGAGACTTTTTTAGCTTTAATTATGCAGAGAATAAAAACACAGAAGCAGCAATAATTAGTGGCTTCCTGACTGACCTGTGATTAAAGCCCAGCTTTAGGAGCTAAACTGCTTTTACTTTGCTGCGTTCTTCGTGAGCAGATTCAGAATCGATCCATGTGAGGGATGTTAATGTGAGTGTGGGAGCCATGGTAACCGTGCAGGGATCAGTTTACTGCAGCGTCTGGATCCTCTGTGGCTTCATTAAGTCCATTAAAGACAGCGAGCGATGCCACAGTAACACCGTCTACCTGCTGTCCTCATTCAGGGATCACCTGGTCCTGATCTGAGGCTGTCCAGGTAGAGTCGTAGTGCAGACTGAGCTGCTGGGTTTGATCAAACCACAGTTCCTGCTTCTGTGTTTTTATCCCAGCAAATCTCTGCATAATTCAAGCTAAAAAAAAAAAACACTCTATTTTGCTCACTCTGATTCTTCATACAGCTCATCGGTTCAGGACGTTTCTGCAGCTGAAGAGTCAGAAAAAAATCTACTTCCTGTGTCTTTTCTGGAAAACCTTTTCAAAAGTCAGATAAAAAAAAGACAAAAAACAACGAAAACAAGACAAAATATTGTAAAACGAGACAAATCATCAAAAAACGAGGCAAATGACATGAAAGGAAAGACACAAAAACGCAAAACAGCGAATGCAGCAAAACACAAAATGACAAAAATCAGACAACACAAGCAATGCAAAAAGGAAACACAAAAAACATGAGACAAAAAAACAGCGAGAGACAAAACAAAAACGTAGACAACAAAAAAACAGGACAAAATATTGTAAAAACGAGACAAAACAACAAAAGAACAGTCTAGTATTTTACTTTCTGATCCAAACAACTTGTCATGGTCTAGAAATGATTTTAAATTTATAGTTTTACTAATTTACAATCTGCAGTTAATGCCTTCTCTGTAGTTTTACACTTTGAGGGCCGGATTGGACCCTCTGGAGGACCACTTTTGGCCCACGGGCCTCATGTTGGACCCTCTGGAGGACCACTTTTGGCCCACGGGCCTCATGTTGGACCCTCTGGAGGACCACTTTAGGACCACGGGCCTCATGTTGGACCCTCTGGAGGACCACTTTAGGACCACGGGCCTCATGTTGGACCCTCTGGAGGACCACTTTTGGTCCACGGGCCTCATGTTGGACCCTCTGGAGGACCACTTTAGGACCACGGGCCTCATGTTGGACCCTCTGGAGGACCACTTTAGGACCACGGGCCTCATGTTGGACCCTCTGGAGGACCACTTTTGGCCCACGGGCCTCATGTTGGACCCTCTGGAGGACCACTTTTGGACCACGGGCCTCATGTTGGACACCCCTGGTTTAGCGGGTAAAGGGGTTGAAAACAGGAACGTTTTCTTTGAGAAGAACAAACGTGCAGAAACACGTCCTCTGCAGACTGTTACTATCGGCTTTCTGTAATATAATGATAATAAGATGGAATCAGCAGAACCTGAGCAGGTTGGATCCAGCTTTTTATTGACTCTGTCTGCGTCCTCGACTCTTCCCGGCTGAAGATAAATGTTTGTTTGTCAGCATCTGTTGCTGGACAGCATCCCTGTGAGGCCGAGCAACAGTTTGATTGTGGTTTGTTTCAGCAGCAGAGCGCAGCGTGACACCGGCTCGCCTTCAACCACCATTTGAAGTTCTTTGAAATTCCCCAGCTTTTGATGTCCATCTTTTTTTTTCTGTCTCTCTGCCGCCCTGCTCTGAATTTTAACAAACGTGTGCGCCTGTGCAGCCTGCAGAAGAGCAGCCTTTGGTTTGTTTCCATCCTCCTCTTCCTCCTCTTTCATCCTCGGCTCGTTTAATACCTTCTCCTGCTGCGATCTTAAACGCTCGTTGTTTCTGTGTTCTAGCGGTTTGCTGACACGCTGATCAGCTCTTCCTGCCTCTCTCTGTCTGTCTGTGTCCTCAGGATTTCCCTCTGCTCCGGCTGGACGACGTGGTGGGCGAGCAGTCCAACATCGTGGGCTTCTCCATGCTCAACAGCAGCCACTCCTTCTACCTGGAGTTCATCAGGAGCCTCAACCTGTCGTGGAGAGAAGGCTGTGAGCTCGGCCCCTACCCAGGACCGGCGGTAAACGCTGAAACAAAGCTCCCATGATGAGCCCCTTCTCACAAAATTAAAGTTTCACATGTTCCTATGTCAGGATATTTCAATGTTTCAGTTAAGAATACGACAACAGTGTGACTGCAGAAATCCTGCTGTTGCTCTAAACCCTCCTGCTGTCCTCATCTACGGCACCAAAAAATATTCTTTCCTCGTCTGAAAACAAAATCCAAAAATTCTGCAAAAAGTTCCCCAAATTTCTGAAACTTTGGCAAGAAAATTCTTGTAAAAATTTTCAAAAAATGAGTAAAAATCTTCCCAAAACATCCTAAAAATATCCAAAGTGATTCCATTTATATCAGTAAAACTAAATATGTGTTAGTTTCTTAAGAACATTCACATAAAATCAAACAAATCCAGCAAATTTCACTGGATTTTGGTTGATTTTTATGTGAATGTTCTTAAGAAACATTTTGAACATTTCTTATTCTTCCACCCAAAAATGTTCAAAGATTTCCCAAAAATGTTAAAAATGTGGACATCAGAAGTTTTACTGTCAAAATAATGTTTTTTCTTCCACATTTTCAAACTTTAAAACGGTCAGTTACACCAGGGTCAAATGTCTGACAATGCAATGGAGAGGAATTACTGTTTATGTAGAAAATCCAGTTTGAAGCTCAGATTTTCTTCTTTCTCTGAACAGAACTGCATGATTAATTCAAGGACCATCGGAAAGTTGAAAATCCAACATTACTTTCTTGTTCTGGCTCTGAAAAATGGTCCAATTGTGACATTTCTAATGGTTTTGTTTTTGAATCTGCAGCTGTTTTAGGTTTTTTAGGGTTTAATAGGAAGAAGCTTCACAGCAAACATCTAAAGAGCAACTTTTCCTCGTTTTGTTTAAACCTTCAGCAGCGTGAACAGAAACAAAGCTCCTTTCTAAATCATCTCAGACGGGAATCGCTGCTCCAGACGATGAGCCAGATAAATTAGGATCATGAGATAATGTCTTTTATACTTGGGCATAATTAGAAGTGTTAATCATGAGATCAAGGTGTGATATCCTGAGATAATAAGAGAACTAAATCATCAGGTTGAGCGGCCCGATTCCTTCCCTCTAATTTGTCACTGCGTCTCTTCCTCCTCTGTAATGAATAGAGCCATCAGCAGGAATCCATCCCATCGCTGCTGTTTGTCTCATATCAGCCCAGCAATAAAAGCGGCTCTAATGAAGATAATGATAACGACAATAGACTTTATCTCAATCACCGGGAACGCCGTCGTCACCCTGGAAAACGTCCCCCGGGGCTTTTATTGCTCATATTTATTCACTTGAGGTGCTTGACGGAATTGAAAAGAGCCATAAAGGTGGATATTTGATGGTAATGAACTCTGTGATTGGATGATGATGGGCGTCACTCGATGGTTAGATAAAGACGAAACATTTCAACCTCCTCAAGTCTCTGCTACAGGAAAGATTCGAGAGATTAAAGCAAGAAATGAATATATATAAAAATGATCTGATACTGTGGAAGCAGGATTTGACCTACTGAGACTTTACAGCAGGAGAGTCAAACTGATCCTAGTCCAGGTTCAGTCCAGTCTGATCTCCAGTGGACCGGACCAGTGAAACCACAGCATGATTTTTAATCATAGTTATCTGAAACCGAATGATTTAGGATTCTACTTTTGATCAAAATGAGAAAAAAAGACAAACAACCCTCAACAAAAATGAGACAAAATATTACAAAGGTTAGGGTTAAACGACAAAAACAAGAATAAAATTGACAATAAATGAGACAAACGACATGAAACAAAACAAAAAGAGAGTTGCTAGTCTGACTTATGCTGGGAGCCATAAAGAAGGTAAAAAGTTAGTGAATGTAGAGCAATCCAAGGTGGAGTAGAACCAGAGAATGGAAACAAAGCCGTCTGATAGCACCGTGTGACGATGTATTCATTCGCTCCATTCATCAACTAGTTCCATGGAACCAGTTCTGATGAAACGCTGTAAGTCGAGGACGCCGTAAACTGAGGACCTCCTGTACTCCAAGCCAACTAAAAAAGAAAAATTTGAACAATTTTTTTAAGGACAAAAAGTAAGCAGATATGCTTGGGAATCACAGAAATAAAATTTTTCAAAGCTTAAAGTCGACCCGTCGCTCCTTCCAGCGGACTGCCTGACCTCTGATTCCACCTCTGACTTCTATTTGGAAGTTTTGCTTTAGAAACCATTGATGGAAACGGCACAAAATCTAAGAAAATCCTCATTTTCGTCTGGTTTGAGGTAGGTTTAGACTTTTTCTTCAGAGTTAATGAGCCTCATGGGAGATCAAAACACTTTTTAAAGCCGCACACCTGATCTGAGTTTTCTCCTTCAAGCTAACTTCAGACAGTTTATCGTCTATGAAACACGTCCTGAAGACTTCTCTGCATCTCTCTGTTGCTGATGGACATTTCTGTCACTTTCTTCTTCTTCTTCCTTATTTATTGCAGCTGTGTGTTAGGGGTTAGAGTTTCAGCGCCACCTTCTGGAAACAGAACACTAAGCTGTTTATTCTCTCTAAAGCAGTTTACAGAAAAAGTCACATTTTCTTTCTCCTTAAAATGTGTGGCATCGTTCCAAACATTCATTTCCAACTTGCTTGACAATTCTCTGAAGACCCAGCGAGTGTTTGGGAGTCTGTTCATTTAATCCGTTCACCAACAGGACCGTGAGAACCACAGCTCCAGGTTTTAGGGTGCTGGAACGAAGCGACAGTCGGGTTGTTGTGGATAAACTGCTGCAGACTGGCATGTAAACACACCAGGAGCTCGTTGGCTTTATTTATGCTGGTTATGTTCAGGTTTTGATGGTTTTTCCGTGTTGTTTTGTTGTTGCAGCTGTCGTCGGCCCTGATGTTCGACGCCGTCCATGTGGTGGTGAGCGCCGTCCGGGAGCTGAACCGCAGTCAGGAGATCGGAGTGAAGCCGCTGAGCTGCACATCACCGCTCATCTGGCAGCACGGAACCAGCCTCATGAACTACCTACGCATGGTAAACACTCATCTCTGTCTGATTTATTTAGTTTATTTAACCTTTATTGAACCAGATAAAACCCACTGAGATCAGGATCTGCTTCACAAGGACGTCCACACGTCATAAAACAACTACGAGGAGATGAC
>NC_067125.1:1015012-1032512 GCF_021347895.1 Acanthochromis polyacanthus | reverse complement strand
GAGCACTTTTCAGAATATAAGTTACAAAGAGCTTCACAAGGGCAGAAAAGTAAAACAGATTTAACCCCCTGAGCCCCAGATTGTAGAGACTTAACGCCTCACATTTATAATTTGTTTTGTCTCCTTCCTGGAAACACTGTCTGACTTGACTGGTCCCTACAGTTTACTCACATGACTGTTCACATCTGAGATATTAACGACTTCCCAGATGCACCGAGGATTGCAATTTTTAATTTTTTTTTTACAGAAACTGGGTAGAGCAAATGACCAGCAGCTCAGATTTAGTTCAGTCACACATGAGTAGTTCAGGGACTGTCAGAAATCTGACATTTGGTAATTTTTTATAAAGATAATGTGCTTTTCAAACCTGTCAGAAGGTTAAAGACGGATCAAAACACATTCTGGTGTGAAAACCAACGCAGTACCAGAAAAGCTGCAGGGAATATGTTCGTTCATTTGCAAGTTCTTTTCTTTTTGTTGCTTTTAGCTTTTTTGACATGAATTCAGAAGAAAAGATTCTTTCATGCGAGGTAAAAACAGATTTCTATAAAGTAGTATTAGTTAATTAAAAATGAATTCCGTTCTGCTCTGTGGGGTTACAGGAGGTTTGTGGATGAAGATCACAGATTCTGAGCTGGATTGACATGTGGACTCCAGAACATTCTCCTTGTTGACTTTAAATCACTTCTGTGGAACTTTATTCTTCAGGTCATTGTCTTTTTGGAAAACAGATCTTCAGATTCTCAGTTCTCTTCAGACTGCTTCAGATCGTCCTCCAGGGTTTCTCTGTGTTTTGCTGCATTTATTTTACCCCCTGCCCTTGTAAAGCATCCCTTCATGATGCTGCCACCTCCGTGCTTCACAGTGCAGATGTTTGTAATGATGTGAAGGGTTTGGTGTCCATCCAACAGTCTGATGGACATAAAGCTCCATCCTGGTCTCCTCAGACCAAAGAACCTTCTTCAGGTGACTTCAGAGTCTCCATGTCTTCTGCTGAACTCTAGTCCAGATTTAATTGCAGTTTTTTTCTCTTCCATCAAACTTTAACTGGAGAAGAAGAGACTGCTGTATGGTAGTCTTGGTGGCCTTCCTCACTCGTCTCTTTCTTGCTCAGTCCCTCAGTTTTTGTGGAGTCCTGCTCACACTAGATTCATCCTTGTGCCATTTTCCCTCTATTTTTTCATAATGGGTTTAAGTGGACTCCAGAGCATATTCAGAGACTCGGACGTTTTCTTTAATTCGTCCCCTGACTCCTGCTTTTCAATAACCTTCCACAAAGTCTTGGAGAGTTCTTTAGTCCCCATGGTGCAGTTATAGCTGAGAGTACTGATCCACTGGCTGTATTTACACAAGAATCACCTGGATCTATCTATCTATCCATCCATCCATCCATCCATCCATCCATCCATCCATCCATCCATCCATCCATAGTCGTCGTTCACATTAGTTGGTTAGTAGTTTTCTTTGTGTTTTCTTTAATAATTATTGTCTTGATTCCAGATGCAGTGTGAATGATTATCGGGGGTCTGGCTCACATTCTAAACAGTCTCAACCTTTTTTCAAGCAAATTCATCCTGTGTTCTGATTTAAACATGGACCCTCCTTGTTGGCCTTCAGAAGTGTCCAGAGTTCACAAACATCCCAAACGTTGGAATGATGAAAAAACTCTGTCAGTCAGTGGACTTTTAATGATAGAAACTCAGAAAAGGAGCAGAGATGGGCTTTAGCTGTGGAGTTTGGGTGGAAACAATGTGTGACAGTGTTGGAAAAGTGTTTTTTTCAGAAGGTAAACAAAGCAAAAACAGCAATAAGATAGATGGGAGAGGCTGGACATGATGGCAGGAAGAAATGATGGCCGTCAGGGAAGGAGTGGTTCCTGCTCTTCATCAGACGGTCTCCATGGTGACAACAGCTGATAAATACACAAACAACAGCTGATCGATACACAAACAACAGCTGATCGATACACAAACAAACAGCTGATAGATACACAAACAAACAGAGCTGGGTCAGGTGGTGGGATGAGGAGGGTGTACGGTCAGCAGAGTATTTATTTGCTTCACTGTGTATTTATGTCCTGGTTTAACCCTCCTAACGAGCCGGGAGGAGTCGGATCCTCCCTCATTGATTCTGGCATCGATTGTGCAGCGATCATTATTCAGCTTCCTCCACCTGCTCCTCATAACGCTTTAATGACTCTCATCTGTTTGTCTGCTGACCTCCGTCCTTCACCTCCTACTTTAGCTTCTGATCGTTCACTCGGCTTCTAAACTTCTCCATCTTCTGCCAGCTGTCACCATCTTCCATCATCTTTCTGGTTTGAGAGAGAATATTTGATTGGAGCTTTCAAACTATTTCAGGCATTTTAGTTCATCCAGTAGATGTATAAACTGCATCTTTGGAAGTCTTTTCAGGTTAAATCTACAGCCTTGAAGTTTCTAAACAGACTCCTGCATGCTGTCTAACTGTGGAAATGCTCTTGTTTTTTGACATTTTGGTGCCAAACCTTCATCATATAAATGCTTTGTTACACAGACAAACCGTCACGCTGTAGGAAGGCATGAGTTCAAAAACCTCATTCTGCTCAATACAAAACTAAGAAGTTAGAAAAGTGAATGTTAATTGCATTTTTTTAGGTAGACCACCTTTTTTCTTCAGTTTCTGGTTCATTTTAATGCCTGATACCGCGGTGTGTGACCGAGGTTGATCTTGATGGACAAGATTCCCAGATGTACTCATCATGCTGAAGATGTTCCTGTTTCCAGTTTCCACCAGTTCTTCATCCTTTGAGGAAGTAGATCATTTCAGCAGGGTTTCTGTGACCCATATTCACCTGGGAGAAGCAGCTCTAATGCAGAACTTTCTGACTGTGAAAAGCACCTTTAAACAGCTGGGTTCTGATGGGTTTGGGTGACTAGTAACAGAGGAGGTCGTTATAATCTGCAGGAACAGGTTAGGGTTTTTTATGACATACCCTGCCTCTTCTTCTCCTCCTCAGATCGGCATCTGGTACTCCAACAACACGTTGGCCATGAACTCCACCTCTCTGGACCTGAATGCCTCAGAGACTCTGGCTAACAAGTCTCTGATCGTCACCACCATCCTGGTAAAGAGCCTGTCGTACCGAGGCGTTAAACATCATCGTGGTGCTCCTCTGTGTCTGAACCTGCTGCTTCTCTTCTGACAGGAAAACCCATATGTGATGCGTAAGTCCAACTACCAGGACTTCCAGGGCAACGACCAGTACGAGGGCTTCTGCGTGGACATGCTGCGGGAGCTGGCCGACATCCTCAAGTTCTCCTTTAAGATCAAGCTGGTGGACGACGGGCTGTACGGAGCGCCGGAGCCCAACGGGAGCTGGACCGGGATGGTGGGGGAGCTGATCAACAGGGTGAGTATAGGAGGAAGGCCTCAGACTGATAAATATTGGTACTGTACTGCTTCTGGGCCACGGGCCGCATGTTGGACACTGATCTAAAGTAAATGATTGCATTTGACTCAGCCTCTAGTTGTAAACATATTTAAGCTGCTTTTACTCACTTTTTGTCTCTTCTACAAGGTCTATTACAATTACAGGAAAATGGAAACATGCAAACTAGGCGATGATGTCATCTAGCGACTCTTAGGACAGCCAATAGCAGCTCTCCTTACTGAGGAGTTGGCACCACTGAGACAACAGGTGTCAGTATCAAGGTGTTTAGACTCATATCAGCTTTCTTTTGTCTCATTCATATTTCCACTCAGACTTTGGAAATTTCTGCCTTTAAATGATTTTTCATGAACAGTGTGAACCGTTCCAGTAACTACAGAGGCTCACATTGTGCTGCTGCCGTAATTATTATTTTTGTGAATTTTGCGTTCAAAACAAGAGCAAAAATATCCTTGAAAACATTGGCCTGCTTCACAGCTCGGGAGCTTTTCGAAATGTTCCAAATGCCGTCATAATTATGAGATTTATTGGCCTTTTCAAGCTTCAGCACAAAGAGATTTTCTTTTAGAACATGAAAGCAGATATTCATGAAACAAACTGAAGTACAAACGCACAACAAAAGACACAGTTTCATGTTTTTAAATGAGCAAAATGCAAATATAAGAGTCAAACTTAGGTGAAGGAAATAAATTACATCAAAATAAAATGAAAGTTTAAAAGATCTGATCAGGGAAATACTGTAAATAAAAATATAAATTCCAAGTCAGAATACAATGATCAGAACTCCTGAGCATCATAACGGTCATGAAAACATTTCAGAGTTGTCTCTGCTTCTAGCCCTGGTTGTTCTGTTTCTGTAGAGGTGCAGGACTTCATGCTGCAGTGAGAAATGAGTAGAAATGAGACAGGATGGGTTTGAGAAAGTTACAGTAGGTACAGAAAGTATTCAGACGCCTTGAAATGTTTCACTCTGTGTCATTGCAGCAGTTTGCCAAAATCAAAAAAGTTCATTTTATTTCTCATTAATGTACACTCAGCACCCCATCTTGACAGAAAAAAACAGAAATGTAGAAATTTTTGCAAATGTATTAAAAAAGAAAAACTGAAATATCTCATGGTCAGAAGTATTCAGAGCCTTTGCAGCGACATTCATATTTAACTCACATGCTGTCCATTTCTTCTGATCCTCCTCCTGATGGTTCTGCTTCTTTATTGGAGTCCAGCTGTGTTTAATTAAACTGATTGGACTTGATTAGGAAAGGCACACACCTGTCTATATAAGACCTTACAGCTCACAGTGCATGTCAGAGCAAATGAGAATCATGAGGTGGAAGGAACTGCCCAAGGAGCTCAGAGACAGAATTGTGGCAAGGCACAGATCTGGCTAAAGTTAAATATGAATTTCTGCAGCACTCAAGGTTCCTCAGAGCACAGTGGCCTCCACAATCCTCAAATGGAAGAAGTTTGGGACGACCGCAACTCTTCCGAGACCTGGCCGTCCAGACAAACTGAGCAATGGTGGGAGAAGAGCCTTGGTGAGAGAGGTAAAGAAGAACCCAAAGATCACTGTGGCTGATCTCCAGAGATGCAGTCAGGAGATAGGAGAAAGTTCCACAAAGTCAACTATCACTGCAGCCCTCCATCAGTCGGGGCTTTATGGCAGAGTGGCCCGACGGAAGCCTCTCCTCAGTGCAAGACACATGAAAGCATAGAATTTGAAAAAACACATGAAGGACTCCCAGACTATGAGAAATAAGATTCTCTGGTCTGATGAGACCCAGATTGAACTTTTTGGTGTTAATTCTAAGCGGTATGTGTGGAGAAAACCAGGCACTGCTCATCACCTGATCAATACAATCCCTACAGTGAAACATGGTGGTGGCAGCATCATGTTGTGGGGGGGTGTTTTTCAGCTGCAGGGACAGGACGACTGGTTGCAATTGAAGGAAGGATGAATGCGGCCAAGTACAGAGATATCCTGGAGGAAAACCTCTTCCAGAGTGCTCAGGACCTCAGACTGGGCCAAAGGTTCACCTTTCAACAGGACAATGACCCTAAGCACACAGCTAAAATAACAAAGGAGTGGCTTCAGAACAACTCTGTGACCGTTCTTGACTGGCCCAGCCAGAGCCCTGACCTAAACCCAATTGAGCATCTCTGGAGAGACCTCAGAATGTCTGTCCACCAACATTCACCATCCAACCTGACAGAACTGGAGAGGATCTGGAAGGAAGAATGGCAGAGGATCCCCAAATCCAGGTGTGAAAAAAATGTTACGTCATTCCCAAGAAGACTCATGGCTGTACGAGCTGAAAAGGAGCTTCTACTCAGTACTGAGCACAGGCTCTGAATACTTCTGACCATGTGATATTTCAGTTTTTCTTTTTTAATACATTTGCAAAAATTTCTACATTTCTGTTTTTTGTGTCAAGATGGGGTGCTGAGTGTACATTAATGAGAAATAAAATTAATTTTTTGATTTTGGCAAATGGCTGCAATGACACAGAGTGAAACATTTCAAGGGGTCTGAATACTTTCTGTACCTACTGTAACTAACAGAGAAATCCAGCATCGGTGTTGGTCGTCTTCCAGTGTCTCAGACGCTCCGACCGAGTCAATGTACGACTCCAGCATCCTTCAGTGATTCTTCCAACGCTGCTTCTGCATTAGTTGTTATGGCAACAGGCGGGGTGAGGGCTGGAGATGCTGACGGCGTCCTAAACTGCAGCACCAGAGTCCAATTATGCAGGAGTCGAAGCGTCGCCGGCCCTGAGATGCTGAGGACGCATTAAGTGGCTCCACTGAAGCCCAATTTCCCCCGTTAGTTGTTTTCTCAGGGAAAGTGGCTCATTTTAAGTCGAGTTGAGTCTAATTAAAGCTGTGCAGAGAATTGCTTGCGACGAAAACTGTGAGAGGAAGAAAAGACGATAAGGAGAGGAGTCGGCTGGAGTGTGTTTGTGTCTTCAGTGTTTAGACCAGGAGAACAGAGACGTTTGTGCAGCACGAGGACGGTTTGGACAGGGAGCCGGACATCCAGACGTCCAACAGGGTGTTTGTTCTCCTCTACTGCTATTCCTCTGAGGAGCTGCAATGAACTTTACGTTTTCTAATGAGCCGTTTATCGAGCTAAGACATCTCTGTACAGTGTGGATCTTTTCAGGTAAAGGCCATGCACCGTGCTGCATGCTGGTCTGCTCATTTGCATAAAGTAGACTCAACTTCTACTTTGTGCAAATTTGATGCATCTTGAAGAGGTCCGACCATCACGAAACTTTGATCAAACCCCAAACTAGCCGTCGGTGAACTAAAACCAGGACATATTCAGCTGCTGCAGATTATTTCTCACCTCCAATGCTTTCAGAAATACTTTTCTCTGAACTGTTGTCGTAATAGAAGAGAAAGTTTGCGACCGAGCCGCCATGTTGGTCCGGCTTTAAATCCAGGAGCAGACGGCTGCCGAGTGGTTTGTCCAATCAGAGGCAGGATATTTGGAGGAGAAGGCTGGAAACGTTGAGTCAAACTGGAAACTCCAACATGAATAAAAAGAGGCTCATTATGGAAGTCAGTGAAGCAGCTCCACAAGAAATCCAAGTTTATATTAAAACCATTTAAAAACATGAAAAAGTTCAGGGCAACATGGACACAGTGGATATTTTACAAGCACAAAGCCACTTTCTTTTCTTTTGATCGTGTCTTTATTTTCGGCTTGAGCTTTATTAAAATGCAAAGTAAAACTATTCTGTCAGCGTTCAACCCACGTTTTTAAGAGTTCTATTTCTAGGAAATATTGAACCTTAAATGGGACTTTCCTGGTAAAAATGTTTACTTTATTCAAAGTCCCAGGTGTGAAAACTGAAAATTCTGCTGAAATATTTTACAGGATTTAGTCTTAGGTCCCAAATAAATGAACAACATCTGAGAACTTCTTTCCTGAATTCTTCTCCACCTTCACTGGAGAGATGAGAGGAAACAAAACGCCTCAAAGCAGAAACTGCAGTTTGCCTTCAGCTTTCACCCAAAAAACATCATTTGACACGAGTAATGCTCAGTCAGCAGACGTTTGATGTCAGCTTCATTTTCAGAGGTTAATTTCTGTGCTCTGTAAATCTGACACGCTTCTGTTAGCATTTAGTTGGAATGCTGAGAGGTAAAACTCAATCGTCACATCACTGAAACGTGACGTTAAAGTCCATCTTAATGTCTGCTAAACGAAACAACAAGACGCAAAACAGCAAAACGAGACACAAGGCGACCAAAGCAAGACGCAAAACAGCAAAAACGAGACACAAGGCTACCCAAAGCGAGACGCAAAACAGCAAAAACGAGACACAAGGAGACCAAAACAAGACGCAAAACAGCAAAAACGAGACACAAGGCGACCAAAACAAGACGCAAAACAGCAAAACGAGACACAAGGCGACCAAAACAAGACGCAAAACAGCAAAAACGAGACACAAGGAGACCAAAACAAGACGCAAAACAGCAAAAACGAGACACAAGGCGACCAAAGCAAGACGCAAAACAGCAAAAACGAGACACAAGGCGACCAAAACAAGACACAAAACAGCAAAAACCGAGACACAAGGCGACCAAAACAAGACGCAAAACAGCAAAACGAGACACAAGGCGACCAAACAAGACGCAAAACAGCAAAAACAAGACACAAGGCGACCAAAGCAAGACGCAAACAGCAAAAACGAGACACAAGGCGACCAAAACAAGACACAAAACAGCAAAACAAGACACAAGGCGACCAAAGCAGACGCAAAACAGCAAAACGAGACACAAGGCAACAAAACAAGACGCAAAACAGCAAAACGAGACACAAGGCGACCAAAACAAGACGCAAAACAGCAAAAACGAGACACAAGGCGACCAAAACAAGACGCAAAACAGCAAAAACGAGCACAAGGCGACCAAAACAAGACGCAAAACAGCAAAAACGAGACACAAGGCGACCAAAACAAGACGCAAAACAGCAAAAACGAGACACAAGGCGACCAAAACAAGACGCAAAACAGCAAAAACGAGACCACAAGGCGACCAAAACAAGACGCAAAACAGCAAAAACGAGACACAAGGAGACCAAACAAGAACGCAAAACAGCCAAAAACGAGACACAAGGCGACCAAAACAAGACGCAAAACAGCAAAAACGAGACACAAGGAGACCAAACAAGACGCAAAACAGCAAAAACGAGACACAAGGCGACCAAAACAAGACGCAAAACAGCAAAAACGAGACACAAGGAGACCAAAGCAAGACGCAAACAGCAAAAACGACGGACACAAGGCGACCAAAGCAGACGCCAAAACAAGCAAAAACGAGACACAAGGCGACCAAAGCAAGACGCAAAACAGCACAAAACGAGACACAAGGCGACCAAACAAGACGCAAAACAGCAAAAACGAACACAAGGGAGACCAAAACAAGACGCAAAACAGCAAAAACGAGACACAAGGCGACCAAAACAAGACGCAAAACAGCAAAACGAGACACAAGGCGACCAAAAACAAGACGCAAAACAGCAAAAACGAGACACAAGGAGACCAAAACAAGACGCAAAACAGCAAAAACGAGACACAAGGCGACCAAAACGACGCAAAACAGCAAAACGAGACACAAGGCGACCAAAAACAAGATGTAAACAGCCAAAAACGAGACACAAGGCGACCAAAACGACGCAAAACAGCAAAAACGAGACACAAGGCGACCAAAAACGACGCAAAACAGCAAAAACGAGACACAAGGAGACCAAACAAGACACAAAACAGCAAAACGAGACACAAGGAGGACCAAAACAAGACACAAACAGCAAAAACGAGACACAAGGCGACCAAAACGACGCAAAACAGCAAAAAACGAACACAAGGAGACCAAAACAAGACGCCAAAACAGCAAAAACGAGACACAAAGGCGACCAAAACGACGCAAAACAGCAAAAACGAGACACAAGGCGACCAAAACAAGACGCAAAACAGCAAAAACGAGACACAAGGCGACCAAAACAAGACACAAAACAGCAAAAACGAGACACAAGGCGACAAAACAGACACAAAACAGCAAAAACGGACACAAGGCGACCAAAAACGACGCAAAACAGCAAAACGAGACACAGGCGACCAAAACAAGACGCAAAACAGCAAAACGAGACACAAGGCGACCAAAACAAGACGCAAAACAGCAAAAACGAGACACAAGGCGACCAAACAAGACGCAAAACAGCAAAAACGAGACACAAGGCGACCAAAACGACGCAAAACAGCAAAAACGAGACACAAGGTGACCAAAACAAGACGCAAAACAGCAAAAACGAGACACAAGGCGACCAAAACAAGACGCAAAACAGCAAAAACGAGACACAAGGCGACCAAAACAAGACGCAAAACAGCAAAACGAGACCACAAGGCGACCAAAACAAGACGCAAAACAGCAAAAACGAGACACAAGCCGACCAAAAAAAGACGCAAACAGCAAAAACGAGACACAAGGCGACCAAAACAAGACGCAAACAGCAAAAACGAGACACAAGGAGACCAAAACAAGACGCAAACAGCAAAAACGAGACACAAGGAGACCAAAACAAGACGCAAAACAGCAAAAACGAGACACAAGGCGACCAAACAAGACACAAAACAGCAAAACGAGACACAAGGCGACCAAAACAAGACGCAAAACAGCCAATAGACGAGACACAAGGCGACCAAACAAGAGCGAAACAGCAAAAACAGAGACCACAAGGCGGACCAAATGCAAGACGCAAAAACAGCAAAAACCGAGACCACAAGGCGACCAAAACAAGACGCAAAACAGCAAAAACGAGACACAAGGCGCAAAACAAGACGCAAAACAGCAAAAACGAGACACAAGGCGACCAAAACAAGACGCAAAACAGCAAAAAACGAGACACAGAGGCGACCAAAACAAGACGCAAAAACAGCAAAAACGAGACACAAGGCGACCAAAACAAGACGCAAAACAGCAAAAACGAGACACAAGGAGACCAAACAAGACGCAAACAGCAAAAACGAGACACAGGGCGACCAAAACAAGACGCAAAACAGCAAAAACGAGACACAAGGAGACCAAAACAAGACGCAAAACAGCAAAAACGAGACACAAGGCGACCAAAGCAAGACGCAACAACAGCAACAACGAGACACAAGGCGACCCAAAACAAGACGCAAAACAGCAAAAACGAGACACAAGAAGACCAAAACAAGACGCAAAACAGCAAAAACGAGACACAAGGCGACCAAAACAAGACGCAAAACAGCAAAACGAGACACAAGGCGACCAAAACAAGAACGGCAAAACAGCAAAAACGAGACACAGGAGACCAAACAAAGACGCAAAACAGCAAAACGAGACAAAGGCGACCAAAGCAAGACGCAAAACAGCAACAACGAGACACAAGGCGACCAAAACAAGACGCAAAACAGCAAAAACGAGACACAAGAGACCAAAACAAGACGCAAAACAGCAAAAACGAGACACAAGGCGACCAAAACAAGACGCAAAACAGCAAAAACGAGACACAAGGCGACCAAAACAAGACGCAAAACAGCAAAAACGAGACACAAGGAGACCAAAAACAAGACGCAAAACAGCAAAAACGAGACACAAGGCGACCAAAACAAGACGCAAAACAGCAAAACGAGACACAAGGCGACCAAAACAAGACGCAAAACAGCAAAAACGAGACACAAGGAGACCAAAACAAGACGCAAACAGCAAAAACGAGACACAAGGAGACCAAAACAAGACGCAAAACAGCAAAACGAAGACACAAGGAGACCAAAACAAGACGCAAACAGCAAAAACGAGACACAAGGCGACCAAAAACAAAGACGCAAAACAGCAAAAACGAGACACAAGGCGACCAAAGCAAGACGCAAAACAGCAAAACGGAGACACAAGGCGACCAAAACAAGACGCAAAAACAGCAAAAACGAGACACAAGGCGACCAAAACAAGACGCAAAACAGGCAAAAACGAGACACAAGGCGACCAAAACAAGACGCAAAACAGCAAAAACGAGACACAAGGAGAACCAAAACAAGACACAAAACAGCAAAAACGAGACACAAGGAGACCAAAACAAGACACCAAAACAGCAAAAACGAGACACTCAATAACCAAAACGAGACAGAAAAATAAACAGATAAAAGTGAAACTGAGTCATTTTCAGTCATTGATTGCTGATTGCTCTGATAGAAACACTGATAAGGAGGGTCCTCATGAGAGCGCTGGGTACAACTAATCCACAGAAAACACACACACACACGCACACCACACACACACAACATACAGCTGTGACAGTGTGTGTGTGTCAGAAAGGGGAAATGGAACACCAGCAGCTCATTAAGAGGCTAATCAACGGCCTTTTTTCTTACTAATGATACAGAACTGTTTCAATTACACTGCGGGTCCCACTGCACACACACACACATGCACACATGCACACACACACATGCCACATGACACCACACACACAAACCAGCAGGTACTCACAACACTTTTATCTGCAGCCAGAGACTCTTTATTCATTTTATGCAAAATGTGGTTAAAAATCACAAACGCTTTTCACCTCCATCTACCCTCTTCTACTGCTACCCTCACAACACACACACACACACACACACACACACACACACACACACAACACACACACACACAACACTTTTTTCTGTAACCTCTTCTTCCTGCTTTTACTCATTTGGAAATTTTAAAGGTGGAAGTATTTAAAACGGTCTGAATGTACACACACACACACATCATCCAGACACACACACATATAGACACACAACACACACACACACACATATAGACACACACACACACACTCCGTGCACACACAGTTTCCCTCACCTTGTCCTCCACGAGGCCCGGGAGCCTGATGAAAGTGGGTGAAATTGGTTTAACGAGTGGTCTCCTCGTTAATCAATGAGGTGTTAATGAAGGAGCAGAAAGGCGTCTGGGGTCCAGATAAACGCTGCTCCATGGATCCACTCTCTGTCTCTCTGTTGACTCCAACCTTAATGAGATTATCTTCAGCTTAATTTTCACTCTGCGTGTTTTACCCAGCGAGCTTTTAGGTCAGACCTGGTGTTCGTGTCGCTGCCGGAGAAGAAAACGTGACTTTGATGTTGTTTCCTCGGTAAAAAAAGTTCAAATAAAGTGTATAAAAGTGTTTGATTTGACACGAGAACAATTAAATGTCTTTAATTTGTGCTCGTGTCAACGTGAGACGGCTCTGAGCAGCTGCATGCTGGATGAACAGCAGATCTTCACCTGCACCGTCAGGGGAAATTAAGGACGACATGATTCACTTTAGGAGAACGTTTATACCCAAACACAAAGATCAGTCCAGATGTTCACAGAAACGGGACTGAAGACGAGCAAGGTGGAGGGAAATCTGCAACTTTTGCATCGTCTTTCTGTCATTCTGGATGTTAGAGGGCTAATGTATATCAGTCATGGAAAACCTGTCAGACCTCCCTTGTTTTCTTTCAGTTTTCTAATGCCTGCTACCACCAAAGATTCATCACCTGGAGAACACAATGGACTAAATGCAGCTGAATCCACAATAACTTTTATGTCCTATTTCACATTGCTTCCACTTCATTATCCAAATGTCCAGAATGACTCCAAGCATGGTCAAAACATAAAAACAGTTCAAAAGTATTCCAGGAGTTTTCCAACATGACACGAGGCGTGTCCAAAACAACTGTGAGTCCAGAATGACTCAAAGTTGTTTAAAAATGACTCAAAGTGTCCAAATTAGCCCAAAAAATGTCCAAAATGGCAAAACTGCTCCTAAATGACGTGTGTAACAAACTTTGGGAGGTTTTCAGTCTGATTCTTTATCAGTCTGTGAGAAGTAGAGGGTTGGTGGTTCTAAGAATCTCTGTCGGTACCCGGTGAATGCGATGGGACCAGGATGAGCTCCAGGATTACCCACAACCCCCTGCTGGGAACAGAAGCTCTGATGTGGCAGTTTTTAGTGCAGAGAGCTGCGCATGGAACAATCCACGGTTAACGGGTAACAGCCCCAACAATGAAAATCAATATTATCATTAAAAAGCTCCACGATCTCTGCAAAGACGCCTCAAAACATGTGGAACAAAGGTGCTGCTGTTAATTTCAGCTCCTGTGGGGACAAACTGGAGCTCAGAAACGTAAATTTAACGGTTTAAGGACAGGATGGAGGCCAGCGGCTAAATTTAAACTTCAAAATGATCCAATATGACTCAAAATCTGTCCAAAATGACAAAAAATATGTGAGAATTGGCACAAAATATGAGCAAAATCATTTAAAATCTGTACAAAATGACTCAAAAATAACTGAATCAAAAATTGTCAAAAATAACCAAACTTGTCCAAAGTGACTCAAAATATGTCCAGAATGATTCAAGAATTGTTGTCCAAAATGACAAAAACTTGGCTAAACTACTAATTTCTGAGCCATTTTTCATCATTTTTGGCATTTTAAACAAGTTTTTAAGTCATTTTGGGTGTTTATTCTGACATTCTGGATAATTTTTTGGTTCATCTTGGACAGGTTGAGTCAGGTTTTTGTTGTATTGGATCAGTTTCCAGTTATTCCAGTCAAATTTTGATTCGTTTTAGATGAATTTTGAGTCATTTTGGGCAGGTTTTTGTTTTTTGGGGCAAATGTTAAATCATATTGTACTCGGTTAATAATTTTAGACAAGTTTTTCGTAGGTGTGGACGAGCTTCAAGCCATTTCTTATTTATTTTGGACATTTTCTCATACGTGTACCAGAAGATAAAGAGTTAAAAACTTACTAATAAGCCTTCTGTAATGCTGCAATTAAACTGAACGCGAGCTGTGAGGGAAAGTTGTCCTCTGAGGGTAAAATCAGAGAGAATATCATTACAGGAAAACACTGTGTTGTTCTGAAAGACATTAAAGTGTTTTCTCATTACAGAATAAATGAGAATCATTAGGAGCAGAACAACAAAGTATCTCTGTACATTTACATTTCCACTCGCTGTGTTTTCTCTGAATCCTCCAAAATATTTGTTCTGTTTAGTGACTTTAGATTGCCTCTTTTTAATCTGCTTTTTCTGACATGTTTGAGT
Source organism: Acanthochromis polyacanthus (assembly GCF_021347895.1). Taxonomy (NCBI): domain Eukaryota; kingdom Metazoa; phylum Chordata; class Actinopteri; family Pomacentridae; genus Acanthochromis; species Acanthochromis polyacanthus. Next base: position 1,017,973 of record NC_067125.1, on the reverse strand, counting down.
CTTTCTCTTCACCTGAACTCCAGCTTTTCTTTCATCACCTCGTCTTTCTTCTTCTCTCCTCCTCTGGGTTTGGATCTCATTTCCTCTCAGATCTCCACTGACGTCCTCCAGCGTCTCTCCTCCTCCTCCTGTTGTCGCTGCTTTGATGTTGATTTACTTGTCTGTTTATTTATCTCACCGTCCCTCCCTCACTTTCTCACGCTCCGTCAGTGAACCTGAAAGCCAAAAGGCTCAGAAATATTCTAAATAAGATCATAAAATTGTACAAAATCCCTCAAAATTAAACTGAAGTTGGTCAGAATGACTCAAACTTTGCTTAAGTTTGCTCAAAACTTGGTAAAAGTGCCTCAAAATTGTTCAAAATGACTTAAGAAGTTCACAAAATGCCTCAAAAATTGTCTAACATCACAAATCTCGTCCAAAATTATTTCACATTACCCAAGACTGATGCAAAAATGTCCAAAATGACTCCAAACATGATCAAAAGGACATAAAAATAGTCAAAAGTATTCAAAAAATTTACGACATGATACAGACTTGTCCAAAATGACGCAGAATTCTCTGAAATGACAGAATATGTGTCCAACATCACAAAATTGTCCAAAATGACTAAAAGTGTCCAAAATGACTCAGAAAATGTCCACAAGAACTCAGAAATTTGTCCAGAATGACTAAAATGACTCAAAAATTGTTCAGCATGACAAGTCTTGTCCAAAATGATCCTAACTTTGTCCAAAGTGACCCAAAAAAGGGTCCAAAATGGCAAAACTGCTCTAAATAACTTGGAAAATAAATTTTAAGACAAAGAAAACTTGTTAAACAGGATCAAGACTTGTTCAAAATGACTCCAGCTTGTTTCAAAAATGATCAACAAACTTGTCTAAAAGAACTTGAAACTCATCTTTGTTCAAAATGACTCCAGAACTTTTAAAGATGTTTCCGTCCAGCTCGTCTCTTTTCCTTCATGTCCTCCACCCTACATGACCTCTTCTTTCTTCTTCTCGCCTCCACAGGGTTTCCAGCATCTCTGCTCCTCTGATGTTGATTTATTTGTTGATTTATTTATCTATGTCGCCGCCTCTTCCTCATTCCCAGTCTGTCTTGTTTTTCTCACGCTCCACCGGTGAACCTGAAAGCATCTCAGATCGACTGAATCCCACCTCTCATGTGTTCTTCTTTACTCCTGTCTATCTTTCTGTTGTTTTCCCTCTCAGCTCTGTAGGTTTGTGGCTCAAACATGAAGGCTTCACTAAGATCTTCCCTCCGTCTTTTCCTGTCTCTGTGCAGAAAGCCGACCTGGCGGTGGCCGGCTTCACCATCACCTCAGAGAGAGAAGGTGATCGATTTCTCCAAACCCTTCATGACTCTGGGGATCAGCATCCTGTACCGGGTCCATCTGGTAAGCTCTCCTTTATGTTTCCCTTCTTTACTCCTGTCCTCCATCAGAAACAGTTTTAGTGTCCTGAGGATGAAAGCAGGTCCAGAAACACTTTGACAGTCGACCTGTTGGTGACGTTTCATGAGTTTTTATCAGACTCTCTCCTGTCACTGTCCTGTTCTGATGTGGTGATAGAGATGCTAAAACTACTGTGACCTTGCTCTGAGCTCAGGCGTGTGTTCTGCATGTGTACGTCATGTATGGATACCGGATCACGTGACCTAAATATGTAGCAGGAACTGATGGGACTCAGAAACCCCCCCACAGTTTAATCAGCTGTTCCTTGGATCATTTCTGATGGATAAGTCCTGATAAGTCCTCAGAGGTGGATTTGTAGCAGGATCACAATCATGAGATCATCAGCAGGCAGGAAGGAAGGATGTTCTCAAAGCAACGTTCAGGAAACGTTTTTAAGATGTTATCAAGGCCTCAGATGGCAGAACGCTCTTCATACGATGTTCTTGGACTGCAGTAACGTTAGCAAAGGTGGAACATTCTGCCGGCAGTGTTTAGAGGACGTTTTGGGGATGTTACTGAGGAACACGTTATGAATCGTTCATCAAAGGACAAAGTTTCTCAAACCAGGGTTCAAAATAAAGTTCTCCAGAAGTTATCGAGGCCTTAGAGGACAGATTGTTTCTGATACAGAATTTTTTATGATGTTCCTGCAATGTAATGTTTGAAAGGTGGAACATCTGGCCTTTTTGTTGAGGGAAACGTTCCAGAGTGTTCCTCTAGAGCAGTGGTTCTCAACCCTGTTCCTCAGGACCCCATGTCCTGCATGTTTTAGATGCTTCCCTGCTCCAACACACCTGACTCAAATGATCAGCTCGTCATTAGGCTTCTGCAGAGGCTTGATGACCAGCTGATCATTTGAATCAGGTGTGTTGGAGCAGGGAAGCATCTAAAACATGCAGGACATGGGGTCCTGAGGAACAGGGTTGAGAACCACTGCTCTAGAGGACCTTTTCAGATGACAGAATGTTCTCTACAAACCTTCCTGTACTGTTCCCAAAGGTACAACATTCTGGCTGCTATGTTCTGAGAATGTTTTCTGGATGTTGCTTCGGGAACACATTATAGAATCTGTAAAAAGTTCCCACAGTGTTCCATGATAATGAAGGAGGAACATTATCAGAGAAGCATTCAGCTGTGAGAACGTTTGAATTTATCACAAACCATTGTTAGAACATCTTTAGTTCTGTAACCTTCAAGAAGAAAACCTTTACACTGACTAGAACTTCACAGAACGTTCTTCTATCTGGATCTGCTCCCCGTTCTGTTAAAACGACAGGAAGGATGAATCAGCTTCATGTCTGACTGAACAAACCTGAGATCAGACCTGTTAACCTCCATCCCATCGACCCGGCTCACAAACTGAACCTTCACAGCAGAAGCACCGTCATGTGATCCGTGTGAACAGATATCAGTCAGACTTGTTCCAGATTCCAGCATCAATATTTGTTCTAAAGCATCACAGAAAGCAGAAATAATGCAGTTTGTGGACCAACTCAGAAACAACA
>NC_067125.1:965145-1014912 GCF_021347895.1 Acanthochromis polyacanthus | reverse complement strand
TAGAGCACATCAGGACGCACAAAAAAGCCTCTTGGAGCCATGTCCTAAACCCAACAGGAAGTCGGCCATCTTGGATTAATTGTGAGATTTTTGATGATTTTTCTCATTTTTGAGAGTTAATACCTCCTTGGGGATAATTCCAGGTGACCTGAAATTTTGCCAGTCCACACAGCAGACTTGGTGATGAAAAGTTATCAAAAAGTTTTAACCAGAAGCCAAATGGCGTGGCCATGGCGACCATCAGCGTTTGATGCTTCGCCATGAACAACAACTGCTGTATAACTCTCCTCTGCATGCTCCAATCTGCCTTCAAACTTTCCATGTGTGATCACAATCCAATCCTGATCACATCTACAGGCCAACAGACACTCTCAGTCGCGGCGCACCTGTTGAGGGACAGTAAATGCTGTATAACTGGCCTCTACATGATCAAATCAGCCTGAAACTTTTCATGAGTGATCAGAGTCCAACCCTCATCACATCCACTGTTTGAAATACACTCTGAGTTACAGCGCCACCTGGTGGATAGACAGGAAATGCTCTATAACTGCTCTGAACATGCTACAGTCTGGCTGAAATTTTACATGTATGATTGGACTCTGGTCCAGATGCGATTCAGAGGCCGACATACACTCTCAGTCACAGCGCCACCTGGTGGACGTGCGTGGATTCACGACCAGCGTGGATGCGAGGACCCGTCCATCGCTGCTTGCAGCTTTAATTTACTGATGTTCCTTAAAAGCCTCATCATCAGTAGACGCTATGGGAGAACGCCAGCGTGTCGTCATTTGCTCTGGTCACGTGGTACAAGACTGCTACTGGTTGGCAAGAACCGGCAGTAACATAACGGCTTGCTACGAGAACGGTATCGGTTTGAAACAATACGTAGTTATCGCTTTTCATGAATGAAATTGCACATGTATTTACCACAGTGGTAATAGCGTGTGTAGTTGTTGGTTGTACGAAGCGTTTTGAAAAGGGATCAGGCTTGAAATTTCACCGAATACCGATGTCAGGAGAGAGAAGATGGCGGTGGCTTCAGCCATCAACAGGAAAAATTGTACCCCAGTAAGCAGCAGAGATCGTGTTTATGGCTCCCACTTTTCTTCAGGTAAACTATTCAACAGTTTAGCATGTTTAGTATGTCCAACTTTGAGCTTATTTACCAAAAGATATGATTTAGTGTCGCATCCTTCGCGTGAAGCGATCTCTACACTTTGGGTTTGGTTCAGTGTTGTCATGTGTTACCGATCGCTTTTTAGGCGATGAAGTATATTCAATAACATCTCCTTAAGCCAGCAGCCTCCTATTTGTAACCACATTTGTTTCTGTATGCGTCTAGCGATCGTTTTTTAGAATTGTCCTGTTTTCGATCACCAATGCTGTGCGTCTGTTAATGTTACATAGAAGCCATACTGCAGACAAAAAATACAGCAACTTCTTGACGTTTCTTGTCAAGAAATGTCCGGCCACAATGAAGGATCGTCAACCCACCCAGTCTTCAAATTGTAGGGATCTGACAAGGTTTCACTGTTTCCCTCATATCTCAGCTTACTCATGTATCTTTGTCGGGCCTCAGGTGATAAGGATTGAGCATAATCGGACAATTTCATGGAAGGATATTCGCATTGTGATCATCAGCCATTGTTCCTCTGGTTCCTCTTGCCAACCAGCGCGGTAATCACGTGACTTTGTGATGTCACTGTTTGTAAACACTGGCGTCTCCCATAGTTTCTGATGTTCAATAATCGCCTCATCATCAGTAAACACTGTAGTTTACTGATGTTCCCTAAACGCCTCATCATCAGTAAACGCTGTAGTTTACTGATGTTCCATAAACGTCTCATCATCAGTGAACGCTGTAGTTTACTGATGTTCCCTAAACGCCTCATCATCAGTAGACGCTGTAGCTTACTGATGTTCCCTAAACGCCTCATCATCAGTAGACGCTGTAGTTTACTGATGTTCCCTAAACGCCTCATCATCAGTAGACGCTGTAGTTTACTGATGTTCCCTAAATGTCTCATCATCAGTAGACGCTGTAGTTTACTGATGTTCCCTAAACGCCTCATCATCAGTAGACGCTGTAGTTTACTGATGTTCCATAAACGTCTCATCATCAGTGAACGCTGTAGTTTACTGATGTTCCCCTAAACGCCTCATCATCAGTAGACGCTGTAGCTTACTGATGTTCCCTAAACGCCTCATCATCAGTAGACGCTGTAGTTTACTGATGTTCCCTAAACGCCTCATCATCAGTAGACGCTGTAGTTTACTGATGTTCCCTAAACACCTCATCATCAGTAGACGCTGTAGTTACTGATGTTCCATAAACGTCTCATCAGTAGACGCTGTAGTTTACTGATGTTCCATAACGCCTCACAGTCATCATTGTGTGTCTCATTTTTGTCATTTTGTGTTCTGTTTTTTGTTGTTTTGTGTCTTGTTTTGGTCATATCGTTTTCTTTTTTTCATTTGTTGTGTCATTTTGTCTCATTGTTTGTGTTGGGTGTGGGATAAGTTTTATCCTTTGACATAAGCTGGACATGTTTTTCTTCTACTGTAGAATCTCAGGGTATTGATCCACTCACGGTTTTCAACTATTGGTAATATTCACATTGAATGGAGATGCTGAAGATGGAACATGTTGTGTTTTTGAACATTTGATGATAATAATGCATTTACATGGACTTTATGATGCTGCACAAGAAGGTTTTAACTTCTAAGAACATGAATCAAAAGTACAAAGATATGTCTGTAGTTTTATTTACTCAGTTAAAACAGAACTAGGAGACGGTCAGAAATACGAGGGAAATACACATTTACCTCCAAAAACCTCCGAGTTAATAATAAAAGCTGTCGGCTAATCAAGGAAATGCTGCGGCTCTGATTTATCTTCTGTTGCTTTTCCTCACCTCGTGATTTAACTTGAATATTTAAAAGTCTCTACTCCATGTTCCATCATGCTGTGCGCTCACAAACCTTTCCATGATCCTCTCTGCCAGGCCCCGTGGCGGTGGCGGCCCCGGAGGCCCAGGAAGCAGAAGGAGCTGCCGTCGGAGCCTCCTTCACGGCGTACGTTGGAAACCTGCCGTTCAACACGGTGCAGGGCGACATCGACGTCATCTTCAAAGATCTCAACATCCGCAGCGTCCGATTGGTCAGAGACAAAGAGACAGACAAGTTCAAAGGTCAGCAGCCGAGGCGTCCAGGTCCTGGAGATCAGAGGAGCTTCAGGAGGAACCAGCTGGACCAAACGTCTTCCAGAACCTCCAGCTGGTTTCTCCTGAAGCTCCTACCATCTCCTCCTGTAGATGTTTTTCTATTTCCATGTAGACAGCTGTTTAAAGGTGTCTACAGGTGTCTGGGTCCATTTGATAAGAGCAGATGGATCAGAACCAGGTGTTCATCTGAAGACTCTCACCATGTTTGTGTCTTTCAGGTTTTTGTTATGTTGAGTTTGAAGATCAGGAATCTCTAAAAGAAGCTTTGACGTACGACGGCGCTGTGAGTACCCGACCCATAAACCTTCATGTTGATCAGGTGACTTAAGTTGTGCTAAAGTGCTAAAGCTAACGTGACCTCTGACCTGCAGCTGCTCTGTGAGCGGACGCTGAGGGTCGACATCGCAGAGGGGCGGAGACAAGAGCGAGGGGGAAGCGCCTTCGGCTTCAAGAAAGATGACGGCAGAGGTACGAACTCCCTACGGTGACTGGTGACTAACTAGTTACAAACTGGTTACTATCTACTAACTAGCTAGTACCAGTAACTGGTGACTAACTGGTGATTGATTGGTGAGTAACTAGTAACTAACTGGTCACTAACTGATTACCAGCTGGTTTTTAACTGATTGCGAGCTGATTTCTAACTGGTTTCTAACTGGTTAGTAGCTGGTTTCTAACTGGTTTCTAACTGGTTACTAGCTGGTTTCTAACTGGTTTCTAACTGGTTTCTAACTGGTTAGTAGCTGGTTTCTAAGTGGTTTCTAACTGGTTACTAGCTGGTTTCTAACTGGTTTCTAACTGGTGTAGCGGTACTACGTTATGATTTATTGCTCTCGTTATTAATAATTGGGGCACCACCTAGCATTGTAATGGCTAGGACATTTATTAATTAACATTAATAAAATTATTAATATTCATAAAAATTTTGATCAATCTCATATCAAAAGTCTTGAATCCTCGTTTAAATTGACCCACATTCTACACAAAGAAACACAAGACTGTAATTTGGTCTATAATGAGGTATTTATTAACTATTCTATGAAAATAATGACAAGTGAACTATGTACAATGTAGATATGGTGTGTGTGTGTGTGCGTGCAGGACTACGTGTGTGCGTGGAATGTGGGAGTGTGTGTGTGGTGTGTGTGCATGTGTGAGGGATGTGGAAGTAGGTGCGAGAGAGAAGGAAATATGGTGAGGATTAGCCAGAGCTAACCTGACGAGGTAATCGGTAATTTGGATTAAGAATTCTAATGATTTGTAAAAGAATAAATTGATTAAATTATTAATTGACCAAGCTGTTAGTACATCACCCATAGAATGGAATCAGAGCAAACTCAGCTGGAGTTATTGAAGTGAACCGTCATGGGGCTGGGACTTGCGAGGCCTTCAGATTCGCAGCACACGGTCTGGACCTGCGGGTTCGGAGCGGTGCGTCGTCGTTGTGGTGGCCTAGATGTCCTGCGCGGGTTGATCGGTTCTATGCAAAGACCTGGTCCAACAGGTCTCCGTAGTTCTCAGCTGAGTGTTTAAAAATGATGGTTCTCAGGCTTTAGCCAAGAAAATGGGTGTTGATGAAAAACGGTCAAATTAAGAAAAATAAATGCTGGTTCTGAATCTGTTCTTCAGATTAAAACGAATAACGTTGGTTTAAAATTGAGCAAATGTCTCCTTAAGTTACAAAAATATTAAGAGATAAATAGTTAACAAACTTAGATGGTGAGGGAATTTCAAAGATAGAAAAACGCGCTTTAGGTAAGAAAATAATGAGAGAGACTTTGGTTGGCCTCTCAGGAAGAGAGGGGTAAGAAGAGAGGGGTCGTAAGGCGTAAGAGAGTGTAAAATGTGGGCTACGGCTGACTTTATCTGTGGGTCCAGCTAAGGGGAGGACCTGGGCGGAGAGAGAGAACTTTTAGGCGCGAGTCTGGTGGAATTTGGAATCTCTTTGTTCTCACAGAGTAGAGAAGAAAGAGGAATCCAGAATGGATTAAAATATGATATTAAACGCGCAAAACACGATCTGTCTATCCCACCATATTCAGTTGTGTGAAAGTGAAATGTGTAGATTAATACATATGTTCATATGATGTGAATCATTTCATTCATAACTATATGTTTATGTTTATGACATTAAAAATATGTATCACAGTGAGAATATAACAACAAGTCAGAGATTTGGTAACAGGTAAATACAATGGTCATCATTCAACCTAAATGGAGAGGAAATTCAGAGATTAATAAGGGAATTCAGTCCAAAATCATAGTATCCTGGGGAAGAAATGATTAAACATCACAAATTAGTATCTAGACTTCTGTGAAAGATAGAATCTTGATTTTCGGATATGTTAATGATGAATGATTTCCATTGACATTGGTAATTCTGTAAACACAAAATATATTCCAGAAATATTAATTTGGCAAGGTTTTTAAGTTCAGTTCCAGTTTCTTTGTTTCAGTCAAAGAGAGAGAGAGGGTGACTCCAGCCTTCTGCCATAAAGTTTTACGACTTGTTATCTGATCTGTGGAATGCAGAGACATCTCTGGCTGAGGGTCTCCTAAAGCTGAAAAGGGATTTTAGCATGAAAGTTCATTAAACAACGTCCATAGCATATAATTGAAAGTCATTGTCTTTTAAAAAGAAGAAGTTATTCCAGGGGTTTAAATGTTCACATGAGCTCCATCCTTCTGTGAATGAAAACCTACAGAAATACAAATGTCTCAATCCTCCTATAGAGATGGGTGTTGGTCAGTGCTGGAGAGGGAGACAGCTTATCTGAGTTTTGATCAGCTCAGGAATTCCAGAGCCTTTGCAGTCTTGCTACATATTCCCCCACTTTGGAACGATGTTCGTTGTACCAGATGAACTTCGGTCCAACATCAAGGTCATCCGTGGTGTCAGGATCAAACTCAGATGCTGCTCTGATTCAGGGCTGATGTTTATTAGTATCAGGAACAGGAATCCTAAGGGTTAGTTGGTTAGCTTCTGAAACAGCTTTATTACTGACTAGTAAGGTAAAGTAAAAGAATCAAGATTCTAATAAAGAGTAGATAAGTCCTACGGGCTTAGAGAATAAAAATAAAACAAAATAAGGTAAATTAAAACAAACCTAAAGCTATATATGTCACTTCTGAAAATGTAAATCCTTACAGAAGTGTTAGATGATGGTTAAGTTATTTAACCGTATATGAGGTGTAATTGTCAGTAGTTATGAATCCAAGGTGTTGTGTTAGAGTGAGAGGATATATGTATGATTTACCTAAAGCTGGTGTCTTGAAACGTGTCAGACAGAAGTATATTTATCTACTGGGTGAGCAGACAACCTGGAAAACAGAGAGTTATGAATTCACAGTACTAGCAGTGATAAGAGACGCGAATCTTATGTTAACGAGAATCAAAACAGAGGCTACGGTCAGTTGTGCACTTGATACGATGGGTTTAACCCCCACTTGTACCTACGGAGTTTAACGAGGGTGCTAATAAAGATATTAAAAGGTGAACTTGACTGAAGACAAGACACCTGTGGTTGAGAGGACCTCAAGTGATTTTTCACTGAGTCTGAGAGGAAGGACAACAGCTCTGTTTATGTTAGTTTTAGTAAACTGTCTTGGTTTGTTGTGATTATATTATTAAATTTGGTAATTTCCTGACAATTTGATTGTATGGTTGTTTATTTGTCAAAGTTAGGCTTATGATTGTAAAGTTATTTGTTTCCTTTTATCTCTGCTAATTCTACAGTTGAATTTGTAAACTTAGTAATTTATTTCTTTGCCTGTTAATTTTACAATTGGATTTGTAAATTATTTATTTTTCTCTGTTAATTCTACAATTGGCTTGTAAAATTAAGTTATTTAATTTTGTTCTATTCTACACCTGTTGTTTTTCTCTAGGATGTTTAGTTTTTCCTAATTATCTATTTAGTTCTGGTATGAGATCTGACTGATTTATTGCTTCCCATGCAGTCTTTATGAAGTTTTGGTGCGATTTTTATGTATTCATTCAAAGTGGACGGGTTTTTGTCCCTATCGATTTTGTTTTGATAGATTACAGGACAGGTTTTGTCCTTAATCTTGTAGTGGTCAGACCAGTGAGGGAACAGCTCACCCCCACTTAGTTTAGTGTTCTCAGGTGGTTGGGCAGAGAGGTAGGACCATGTTTTGTCCCCCACTTGGTGGTTATCTTGCATGAGGTTTTGGTCACTTACGTCAGTCGTATAGTGGGAAGCTGTGTGAGCTGCATCAACACAGGCTTCCTCTGGCTGGAAGAGCAGGTGCAGTAGTAGAATCCTTTGTCTACCTGTCATTATTTTAAGGAGTGGAACTTTGGTTGTTTCATGTGGAGTTCCTGTGATGGCTATCAGAAGTAGGAGTAGTCTGGTTTTAAACTTTCTGTGGTTGGCTTTTCCTATCTGACCTGAGGTCTGGTGAACGGTGTTCAGGCTGGGATTTGCCCATGGTGATTCATGGCCGTGTGTCAACGTCACCCCCCTGTGGTTTTGGGTCACCACGAACGAAGGTGAAGTGAGAGGGCCAAAAGCATGAAAAAGTAGGCCGATGAACACCAGAAACGTGGCGAGGACAGTAGAGAGGCGCCAAAAGTGAGAAGCCGAGGAGAAGTGTAGAGAGCGCAGAGTGTAGGTATTAGCACTCACAAGATCTGGAACCGGGCCCTGTGTGTCAGAGCCAAGCGCAGGCAGGGTCATAAGGTCAGAGTCAGCTGCCAGGGAGACCAACACAGGAGAGTGAGTGGCCTGTGGGGCAGCAGAGGGAGGGCGAGTGAGCTCACTGGCTGACAGGGTGGGTGGGTGGGCACAAGATTTTGGGCTGGGCTGACATGTGGAGGCACCTGTCCAAGGAGTGTCCACAGGAATGTTCTGGATGGAGAAAGGAAGACCAGGGTCTAGTGGAAGCTGGAGGTCATGCAGTGCTGCCCTGCTGGTGCACTTGATACCTGCAGTTTCAGTGGCATATTCAGCCTGTGGACAGAGGTGGGTTGCAGGAGTGGATTCAGCCACTGTGCAAAGGAAGACATCATATGGGCTCTGTGGAGCCTGCAAGGTGTCGTCTGTGTGCTCTTGTCTGTAACTCTGTGTCACAGTGTCATCAGGAGCTGCGATTGGCAGGGGCTGGCAGACCTGTGCATAGATTACAGAGCATTTAAAGTCAATTATGGGTTCAAAGCGGTTGAGAAGGTCCTTCCCCATAAGGAAAGGAGTGTTGTCCAGAGATGACACATACACTGGATGGACCAGTGTCATATGTCCTATCTGAAGCATCAATTCAGCCCTAGTGGACAACGTGACCGTTGTCTGTGCATATGGCTGGATGTTTAAGTCACAGAACTGACAATCAGACTTTCTACCTGTCCTGTGCAGTCTGTGTTGTAGTTCCTGGAAAAGAGGGAGTGACATTATTGTGACGTCGGCTCCAGTGTCCAGAAGTGCGTCCTGATCCAGGACACCTTCAATGTTTATCGGTAGGAGAAATTGTCGGCCTGTTCCTCCCTTTTCAGTGAGGTGGCTCAGGAATGTCATAGCACCAGGGAATGCATTGGTCTCAAAAATTTCATCATCAGAGTCTGGTTGGACTTCTGAGAGCGCACTGAGGGGTTCTCGGTCATCACCCCCCTGTTGGGAATCTGGCGTGTCAGTCTCAGGGTCTGAGTCAAAGTCAGGGTCATCAGCTTCCCAGTTTGACATATTTTCTGTGTCATCTGGTTGGCTGGCAGGGTTGTCATATTCATGGTTGGGGTCTGAGTGCATTGCATCGACATGAGGTCCCAAGTAGAATTCTTCTCCAGCCGTGGTTGACGGACTGAAGGAATCGGTGGAGGAAGACACAGATGTTACAGAGTCACGCTCTGACTTCTTCTGTTTCTTCCTGACCTCTTGGAGCAGCTGTTTAAGCTCCTTTACTTTTTGGGAAATGTGAGGGATGTCAGACTCACCCGTTCCACTGACGTGGTTCTGTCTGGGCCTGCCTTTCTCATCATTCCTATGCGAGTAGTTGTCACGGGGTGCACCACGACTGTGATGTCTGTCCCAACGGTTTGACCGTCCCCTTCGTGGGTGACCTGGGGGCCGAGTTTGGTCAGGAACAGGTTTCATGTGGTCCTGGCGGTTGCCAGTCCAAGGTGGTTTGACAGGTTTGTGGGCCTGCCTAGGTCCTTGAGGTGAGGACTGTTTCGGTGTTGAGTCAGGCCGCTTAGCTTGTGGTGGATGAGTAATCCGACCATGTGAATTGTGGCCTGAAGTTCTTTCAAGCTCCATCAGTGAGGGAGGGCTGTCAAGACGCAGAACAGTGTTATGTTTTGCTGATCTGGACTGACTCTGTCTCTGTTTAAAGAAGCCTTTTGCAGCCAGCTCACGTAGCTGTCGGCTGTCTAAGGAGCGTGGGCAAGCCGACACTCCAAGGTGGTAGCTAGTAGTAGGATGCAGGTGTTCGACAAAGAGAGATTTGAATTGCAAATCTTCCTCCATTCCCGGTTTGTTTTGGGATCCAAAGTAGGCTAGACGTAGCCTGTGGTAATATTGATGGGGATTCTCTGATCGTCCCTGTTTGACCCGAAGGGCAGGTATCAGGCCAGTGTCTGGCATGAGGTCGCGGTATTCCTCTTTCAGGGCCTGACACAGCTTTTCAAAATCAGTTCTGACATTGAGAGGTTGGCGGTCGATAAAGCTGCTGACATCACGACTGGATGTCATCTTTATCAGACAAATCTTGTCATCTACTGAGGCGAGTGGACGCCTCTTCAAAAAGAAGTTGATGTCAGACACGTAGGTTAGGATGTCATAGTTGGAGTCATTAAAATTTGGTTCAAAACGCTTTATGTGTCGAGCTATGCTGTCTAAATCACGGACTGTGGAACCCTGGGGTAATGGGTTTCTCTGAGCTGCTGGAGGAGATGGGGTGTATCTCCCCGGTTCTGTGAGCTCAGCTTCAAGTTCAGCTAGCTCTTTTGGTTCGATCTTTTGAATTTCTAGTGGTTCTGCAGCTCTGACTTCAGCGTCATGCAACTGTCGTTCGAGGTTTGCCACATAGCTGCTGTTGTCTTTGATTTGAGATTTTAAGTCATTGTTTTCAAACACAGCTTTCTTTAGAAGGTGTTCGGTTTCTGTATAGTCCTTCTTGGACTATTCCAGCTCTGTCTCTACAGTTTGAAGCTGGGTTTTTTGGTTGGAAATTGCTTCTTGCAATCGGTCATTTTCTGTCTTTAATTGATGTATTTCTTGGTTTGATTCAGCATTTTTGCTTTGAAGTTGAGTGATCTGGGCTTCCGATTCAGCAACACGTGTCTGGGCTTCTACCCTAGCTTGGTGTTCTTGCTCTATCTGGGTTTGAGTAGTTTGGTTCTGCTTTTTTAATAGTTCATTTTCCTGATTGCGGGCTTTTAGAGTTTTTGTTGTTCTCTCTAAGAGTTGAAAAGTGTTTTGAAGTTGTGCTGACATCACAGCAGCCATTTTCCCTAAGATTCTTGACAAAAAAATTTTTTGTTTGTGTGTTTTTGAGATCGCTTCCGTCAGGAGCTCTGTCATTTTGGATTCAAGGGTAGAAGGACCAACATTTTGGATTTTTCTTACATATCCAGGTAACATCTCTTCAGACAAGCCACTTAAAGCGTCATCTAAGCTCATCAGGGGGTCACTGAGGTCAGACGCATCTGGGGCCATGTCTTTTAATGAGAGCAAATGGACAAATGTTACAAACAAATTTACAACGAAACAATTTTAGCACAAGTTGGGCAGGAAAAGTTCTGTTTTTGGAATCGGAACAACCATAACAACAAGTGAGATTATTCAAATGCAGTTAGATGTTCTCAAAAAGAAGAGTTTAAATCATTTGGTCAACAGCCTGGATTTATTTACATTTGTTTTTGTAAGATTAATTGTTTCAGTGTTCAAGTTTAGAAGCTCAATTACCACAGGTAAAGAAGAACTAATTCAGCATTGGTTAGTTAAAGGCATTCAGTTGTGGAAAACCATTTAACTATGAAAAAGTTTCAAAATAAACATTAAATTGCAAGCTTGATTATGCCCATTAAATGTTTACCTAAAATGTGCTCAACTGATTAGTTGATGCAAAAACGACTCACTTAACTTGGTTCAGAATCTGAACTGAAAATCAAAAAGTGAATTAAAATTCAATAGTGGGTTGAAATCAATTGAATAAGTGCATGAAATGTTTAATAATAGCTCTTAACTACAATAGTTCAGTTTTACATTCAAAAATAAGTCATGCTTTTCGATTAAAATGCGTTTCAATGGCTTACATGTATTAGAAATTGCAGTTTTTCTGCTTTAAGTGTAACACTTCGAGACAGCCACAAGATGGTGCCACTGGGCTTGTTCTTAATTTGGTGGTTGAAGACCGGGCTAATGCTAGTTAGCTCGCTGCTAATGCTAGTTAGCTCGGCGGCTAATTGTGCCTTATCTAATAAAATTAGGTCGCTGTGGATCTTAGCAAACAGCGAACGAAGGTTATATTTAACCAAGCAATGAATGTGTGTTGGGCACGAGACACCCAAATGCTAAATTACCTCAAGCTGCCGAAGCAGAGTTAGCAAGTTCGGTTAGCTACTCCGAACGCTAACTGGGAGGCTTTTGAACAAACTATGCGTTCCGGACGTTTCATCGGTAAGGCATAGCACTGTTCATGAATTTCAGGCCTTATTTTTAATTGTTTTAGTCGACAAATAAACTGTATCAAGATGGATAAAAACTTTCGAAACAACAACTCAAAGAGCTCAGGCTAGTTTAGTTAGCAACACAGGGACTGACTGCAGCTTCAGCTGACGTCACGGATCAACAGCGCTCACGGCAAAACAGATTAATAAAACACAAGTGCGTCCACTAATGTTATCAATCCGACGTGATATAAAAACAAAACAGCGTTTCAAGCAGTAAATTACTTACACAATTTGATTAAAGGAAGACATATGCTCACACAGCAGATAAAGAACCAGTGTATGTGAATGAATGGCAGAGGGAGGCTTCAGCTCCCAGTGATTAAATAGTGTTTCTTTGTGCAAAAAAGGTTTTTAGTCGGCCTCGGACGGGGAACCAATATATGTAGCGGTACTACGTTATGATTTATTGCTCTCGTTATTAATAATTGGGGCACCACCTAGCATTGTAATGGCTAGGACATTTATTAATTAACATTAATAAAATTATTAATATTCATAAAAATTTTGATCAATCTCATATCAAAAAGTCTTGAATCCTCGTTTAAATTGACCACATTCTACACAAAGAAACACAAGACTGTAATTTGGTCTATAATGAGGTATTTATTAACTATTCTATGAAAATAATGACAAGTGAACTATGTACAATGTAGATATGGTGTGTGTGTGTGTGCGTGCAGGACTACGTGTGTGCGTGGAATGTGGGAGTGTGTGTGTGGTGTGTGTGCATGTGTGAGGGATGTGGAAGTAGGTGCGAGAGAGAAGGAAATATGGTGAGGATTAGCCAGAGCTAACCTGACGAGGTAATCGGTAATTTGGATTAAGAATTCTAATGATTTGTAAAAGAATAAATTGATTAAATTAATTAATTGACCAAGCTGTTAGTACATCACCCATAGAATGGAATCAGAGCAAACTCAGCTGGAGTTATTGAAGTGAACCGTCATGGGGCTGGGACTTGCGAGGCCTTCAGATTCGCAGCACACGGTCTGGACCTGCGGGTTCGGAGCGGTGCGTCGTCGTTGTGGTGGCCTAGATGTCCTGCCGCGGGTTGATCGGTTCTATGCAAAGACCTGGTCCAACAGGTCTCCGTAGTTCTCAGCTGAGTGTTTAAAAATGATGGTTCTCAGGCTTTAGCCAAGAAAATGGGTGTTGATGAAAAACGGTCAAAATTAAGAAAAATAAATGCTGGTTCTGAATCTGTTCTTCAGATTAAAACGAATAACGTTGGTTTAAAATTGAGCAAAATGTCTCCTTAAGTTACAAAAATATTAAGAGATAAATAGTTAACAAACTTAGATGGTGAGGGAATTTCAAAGATAGAAAAAACGCGCTTTAGGTAAGAAAATAATGAGAGAGACTTTGGTTGGCCTCTCAGGAAGAGAGGGGTAAGAAGAGAGGGTCGTAAGGGCGTAAGAGAGTGTAAAATGTGGGCTACGGCTGACTTTATCTGTGGGTCCAGCTAAGGGGAGGACCTGGGCGGAGAGAGAGAACTTTTAGGCGCGAGTCTGGTGGAATTTGGAATCTCTTTGTTCTCACAGAGTAGAGAAGAAAGAGGAATCCAGAATGGATTAAAATATGATATTAAACGCGCAAAACACGATCTGTCTATCCCACCATATTCAGTTGTGTGAAAGTGAAATGTGTAGATTAATACATATGTTCATATGATGTGAATCATTTCATTCATAACTATATGTTTATGTTTATGACATTAAAAATATGTATCACAGTGAGAATATAACAACAAGTCAGAGATTTGGTAACAGGTAAATACAATGGTCATCATTCAACCTAAATGGAGAGGAAATTCAGAGATTAATAAGGGAATTCAGTCCAAAATCATAGTATCCTGGGGAAGAAATGATTAAACATCACAAATTAGTATCTAGACTTCTGTGAAAGATAGAATCTTGATTTTCGGATATGTTAATGATGAATGATTTCCATTGACATTGGTAATTCTGTAAACACAAAATATATTCCAGAAATATTAATTTGGCAAGGTTTTTAAGTTCAGTTCCAGTTTCTTTGTTTCAGTCAAAGAGAGAGAGAGGGTGACTCCAGCCTTCAGCCATAAAGTTTTACGACTTGTTATCTGATCTGTGGAATGCAGAGACATCTCTGGCTGAGGGTCTCCTAAAGCTGAAAAGGGATTTTAGCATGAAAGTTCATTAAACAAACGTCCATAGCATATAATTGAAAGTCATTGTCTTTTAAAAAGAAGAAGTTATTCCAGGGGTTTAAATGTTCACATGAGCTCCATCCTTCTGTGAATGAAAACCTACAGAAATACAAATGTCTCAATCCTCCTATAGAGATGGGTGTTGGTCAGTGCTGGAGAGAGAGACAGCTTATCTGAGTTTTGATCAGCTCAGGAATTCCAGAGCCTTTGCAGTCTTGCTACACTGGTTACTAGCTGGTTAGTAGCTGGTTTCTAACTGGTTTCCAGCTGGTTAGTTGCTGGTTTCTGACTGGTTTCTAACTGGTTTCTAACTGGTTTCTAGCTGGTTAGTTGCTGGTTTCTGACTGGTTTCTAACTGGTTTCTAGCTGGTTTCTGACTGGTTTCTAACTGGTTTCTAGCTGGTTTCTGACTGGTTTCTAGCTGGTTTCTGACTGGTTTCTGACTGGTTTCTAACTGGTTTCTAGCTGGTTAGTTGCTGGTTGCTGACTGGTTTCTAACTGGTTTCTAGCTGGTTTCTGACTGGTTTCTGACTGGTTTCTAGCTGGTTTCTAGCTGGTTTTTGACTGGTTTCTAACTGGTTTCTAGCTGGTTTCTGACTGGTTTCTGACTGGTGTCTAACTGGTTTCTAACTGGTTCAGACTGAACATCAGGCCCTTAGGTCTCTCTGCTAACAGACTGATGGAGGAAACATGTTCTGTCCTCCTGCTTTTAGTCTCCAGACTGTTTAGATCTTCTCTGACCCACAGTCATGGTTCTGAACCTTCAGTCTGGACGTCCAGCTTCAGTCCTCAGGCTCTTCTGGTCTCCTGACGTTCTGATGTTCTGATGGCTGCAGCTTCAGCTTGAATCTTTCATAATAATAATTATTAGTGTGAATGTTTGTGTTGTAGATTCTAGGATTCTTCTTCTTTCACTCTTCATCTGTCATTTCATTCTCACCGACAAACCTCCACACAACACCTGAACAGGTGACAGACGTGGAGGGTGGGGTTGCCTGGTTACAGGTCAACGTTCTTCACTGCTTCTGCTTCTCTAACATCTCCTCTCTGATTGGCTGATGAACAACTAACAAGCTCTACCTCTTCAGTGCTGCTTTTCAATAAGGAGGCGCCACCACCTCCTCTTCTCTCCTTGTCTCCTTGTCTCCTCTCCTTGTCTCCTCTTTTCTCCTCTCACTGTCTCCTCTCCATGTCTCCTTGTCTCCTCTTGTCTCTTTGTCTCCTCTCCTTGTCTCCTCTTGTGTCCTTGTCTTCTCTCCTTGCCTCCTTGTCTCCTCTCCTTGTCTTCTCTCCTTGCCTCTTTGTCCCCTCTTGTCTCCTTGTCTTCTCTCCTTGCCTCCTTGTCTCCTCTTGTCTCCTTCTTTCCTCTCCTTGTCTCCTCTTGTCTCTTTGTCTCCTCTCCTTGTCTCCTTGTCTCCTCTTGTCTCCTTCTTTCCTCGCCTTGCCTCCTCTCCTTGCCTCCTTGTCTCCTTCTTTCCTCTCCTT
The DNA here is from genome assembly GCF_021347895.1 of Acanthochromis polyacanthus. Classification (NCBI taxonomy): domain Eukaryota; kingdom Metazoa; phylum Chordata; class Actinopteri; family Pomacentridae; genus Acanthochromis; species Acanthochromis polyacanthus. The sequence goes on along the minus strand of NC_067125.1, from coordinate 999,335 downwards.
GCCTCCTTGTTTCCTCTCCTTGCCTCCTTGCCTCCTCTTGTCTCCTTGTCTTCTCTCCTTGCCTCCTTGCCTCCTCTTGTCTCCTTCTTTCCTCTCCTTGTCTCCTCTTGTCTCTTTGTCTCCTCCTTGTCTCCTTGTCTCCTCTTGTCTCCTTCTTTCCTCGCCTTGCCTCCTTGTCTCCTCTCCTTGCCTCCTTATCTCCTTCTTTCCTCTCCTTGCCTCCTCTTGTCTCCTTGTCTCCTCTCCTTGTCTCCTATTGTCTCCTCTCCTTGTATCCTCTTGTCTCCTTGTCTCCTCTCCTTGCCTCCTTGCCTCCTCTTGTCTCCTTGTCTCCTCTCCTTGTCTCCTCTCCTTGCCTCCTTGCCTCCTCTCCTTGTCTCCTCTCCTTGTATCCTCTTGTCTCCTTGTCTCCTCTCCTTGTCTCCTCTCCTTGCCTCCTCTCCTTGTCTCCTCTCCTTGCCTCCTCTCCTTGCCTCCTCTCCTTGTATCCTCTTGTCTCCTTGTCTCCTCTCCTTGCCTCCTTGCCTCCTCTTGTCTCCTTGTCTCCTCTCCTTGTCTCCTCTCCTTGCCTCCTTGCCTCCTCTCCTTGTCTCCTCTCCTTGTATCCTCTTGTCTCCTTGTCTCCTCTCCTTGCCTCCTTGTCTCCTCGTCCCCCTGTTAACTCCCCTGTCCTCTGCAGGACGAGGAGGTTCTCGAGGAGCTCCCAGAGGAGGAGGAGGAGGACGAGACGGCCGTGAGGAGTTCTACGACCAGCCAGGAGGAGGTGCGGTCAAAGATTCAGCAGATTCCAGCCGTCCAATCAGGGGGCAGCTGACTGTGCTGTAGCCAATCAGATGGCAGGAGAATGTTCCAAAACTAATCTAAGAACGTCAGTGAACTACGCAGAGATGAAGAATAACAGCAGCTTATAAATGAGTCATCTGCCGTTTGTTTTATTTAGAGTCCAGACCACAGACCTGGCGTTATGATCAGTAATTTCCTGCTGATCAACCGAACGATTAATCGATCGATTGATTGATTAATTGGTGGAGCTCTAGTTGGAATTATACTCAATAAGACAATAAGGCTAAGCTAACACCAGCTAATCTGTGGCTTATTCAGGACATAAATAATGATACAAGTCAGATCTGGATCTCCAAAAGCAAAACCTCCATGATCTAAACCTCTAATCTGAACCTCCTGAAGCCAAACTTTGGTATCAGAATCTCAGAAACCAAACGTTGGTGAGCCAAACCTCAGAGATCTTACTCAGTATAAACCAGGTTAGCCATGCTAAGCTAGTTCCAGTGCAGTAATGAAACACTAAGCTATGCTAGCCTGTAGAAGGCTGTAGTTTCTACATCTGTCTTGTAGGTGGTAGCATAGCTGCTTGGAGGATCCTCTTCTTCTTCTGCTCTGTAAAATGAGTCCACACAAACCAACCAATCCCCTGTGACCTGTAGCCTGGCTCCGCCTGCTGAAGCTGCTGGACCACACCCATTATTTCCCATCATGCCTTTCATCTCCTTCATCTTCATAATCACTGGTCACCTTCTAGGTTCCTGATGCTGCAGCTCACCTGAGGCCGTCTGCCGCACACTAACCTGTCTGTCTGTCTGTCTGTCTGTCTGTCTGTCTGTCTGTCTGTCTGTCTGTCCTCCTGTCTGTCCTCCTGTCTGTCCTCCTGTCTGTCCTCCTGTCTGTCCGTCTGTCCGTCCGTCTGTCCGTCCGTCTGTCCGTCCGTCTGTCCGTCCGTCTGTCCGTCTGTCCGTCTGTCTGTCTGTCCTCCTGTCTGTCCTCCTGTCCTCCTGTCTGTCTGTCTGTCTCTCTGTCTGTCTGTCTGTCTGTCCGTCTGTCTGTCCTCCTGTCCTCCTGTCTGTCCTCCTGTCTGTCCGTCTGTCCTCCTGTCTGTCCTCCTGTCCTCCTGTCTGTCCTCCTGTCCTCCTGTCCTCCTGTCCTCCTGTCTGTCTGTCCTCCTGTCCTCCTGTCCTCCTGTCTGTCTGTCCTCCTGTCTGTCTGTCCTCCTGTCTGTCTGTCCTCCTGTCTGTCTGTCCTCCTGTCTGTCTGTCCTCCTGTCTGTCTGTCTGTCCTCCTGTCTGTCTGTCTGTCTGTCCTCCTGTCTGTCTGTCCTCCTGTCTGTCTGTCTGTCTGTCTGTCTGCAGGTTTTAGAGACGATGACTACATGTCAGGGCGGGGTCGAGGCGGAGGCGGTCGCCCTGGCGACAGAAGGGGGGCAGGAGGAGGGGCGGGTCGCTTCAGAGACGGACCCCCCCCTCGTGGAGGAACGACAGACTTCAGGGAACCGTCTGAAGGTGGCGCCATCTTCTGGTTGTTAGCAGTTACTGGGATGGTTTAGAGGGTCTCATGTTAATATTTAAATCAGGTTTATCTGTATTTATTTATTATTACTGCAGGATGTTAATATTTAATTCTCATAATTACTAATCCTGAGCGGTTTATCCCAGACATTTGTTCATAGTCATGGAAATGAGTAATTTCTCTGTCAGTCAGGTTTTAATTCTTCATGTTTTAATTACTCGGGTTTATAATTATATATGTTATTTATAGAATAACTTTATTTGTTCCAAGTAAAAACAGAAATTCATCTTTTGTCACGGCTGGATGACAACAATTAAAAACCACACTCACACATTTAAAAAACACTGAAATAAATGAAAACAAAACACATAAAACATCTACAAACAGTCTGTTTTGTGTTTTTAAGAGCAGCTACTGCAGAGGGATGAAAGATTTCTTTAAGTGTTTTTCTGGCTGGTGGGGTTGTGTAGCAGCAGCATGAAGGAGTGGAGGAGATGTGAGGTCCTCAGTGATGAGGGAGGCCTGCATCACTGAGCGTCTGCAGATGTATGAATGAAGAGTTCATTAGCAAAAACAGGTAACTCTGTTTTGATACATTTTCAGAAAACTTATTTTATTGTTTACTTGAGATAAAATCAAACTGAAGTTGAGTGGATTTGACTCAGTAGAAAAATACATGAGAAAATAAATTATTAGTGTTATCTGAAGTTAACAATAAAAAATGAGTTTTCTGAAAACAGAGTTACCTGTTTTTGCAAATGAACTCTTCATATATATGTCAGGGTAGAGACTGTGATTTGGTGGAATTGTAATCTCTACCAGTAGAGATGGAACTTTAAATCTGACCCCTGACCCTAACATTAACCCTTTAAGCTTCAGTCAATTCCAGCCGTTTTCAGTACAAAAATCGCTAATATTCTATTTTTAAATAAAAAAAATTACGAAAAATACAGGGAATATTGGACGCGCATCGCGAGGTGCATTTCCTTGAAAAGGACCGATTCGGGGATTTTATACGACTTCAGGACATGTTTTGGACAAAATAGTTTACTGGCTTGTGTCATCTGATGTAAAAGGTTGGATTATGGCCGTTTTTTGTGGAATCTTTTTTCTGTGTGTAATAATGAACCCGGAAATGTGAGTCGCGCTGTGTGCGTTGAAGCCGTGTATAGAGAACGGATGGATGAATATTCGTTTTTGTCGGACAAATGTGTTTTTCTCACCCGCTGTGGTAATCGCATCTGAAAGTGGTTTATACCGGCGGATTCATGAGAATCTAAGCTTTCCATCGGCGTATAGTGTTTATATAATCGGGTTTGCAGCCGTCGGACATTCTTGAAATTCCTATGCAAATTAGTAGGTGTACCGCCGGCGGTACACTGAAGCGCACTGAAGTGTAAAGGGTTAAAAGTCTAACCTTAGCCCTGACAAATCTCTACCAGTAGAGATTGGGATCGCAGTCTCTACTGGTAGAGACTTCAATTCTACCAAATCGCAGTCTCTACCCTGACATATATATACGTTATGTTGTTATGATAGTTTGTGAGCATTCTTTATGAAGAAAAGACCGTAATGTGAAATATAAAAATGCTACATTGGTTTCTGATTGATTAGTTTTATTCTTCAGTGTAAATGATGAATGTTTGGCTCATTTTAAACCGACACACAGAGTGGAATGGTTTGTGACTCATCGTTTGTTTGTTTGTGACTCATCGTTTGTTTGTTTGTTTGTTTCCAGAGGAGCGTGCACAGCGGCCTCGGCTGCAGCTGAAGCCTCGCACCGTCTCCGAGCCTCTCAACCAGGTCGCCAACCCCAACTCGGCCATCTTCGGCGGGGCGAAGCCGCGAGAGGAAGTGATCTCCAAAGAAAAAGCTTAAGAGACTGAGGGCCGCCGGGCCCCGGGGGGCCGAGGGGGCGGGGAGGGGGGAGGGAGGGAGGGAGGGGAGCCAACCAGAACTTTACCGGATGTTCAAACGCCACAGCTAGCATTCCTTCCTGACAGACAGACAGACAGACAGCGAGCGGACGCCCTCCTCTTCCTCCTCTAATTCTTCTTCTTCTTCTTCTTCTTGCTGTTTGAGTTCAGAATATTTATTCTTAGTGGAATAAAGCTGAAACACTCTGATCAATAATAAACCTGTAACACAAATGCAGCGAGCAGCTCGTCAATGCATGTTTGGGTTCCTCTGCCCCGCCCCCTCACTCACCTCCACCTCCGCTTACTGTGATGTCACACCTGCTTCGTGCTGTAGCCCCGCCCCCTGCCGTCAGAGGTCACACCTGTAAAGTCCTTTGGTTCTTTTGGTTTAGCTGCAGCTCCGCCCCCTCACCCTGATTGGTCGAGCAGAAGCCAGATGCTTTTGTTTTTTATTTGCTGCCGCTCGTTGCCGTGGTAGCTCATCAATCTGTTCTCCTTTGGTCCTGAAATCTTCTCGGTGTTTCCGTTACCTGCTTGTCACACTGTGAGGGGGCGGGGCCTGCTGCCAGGTGAAGCCCCGGCCCCTCAGGTGTAACAGCAGCACCGTGGTCTGCTTCCTCCTCCCATGATGCACTGCTGCTGGTTGCTGCACCTGTTCAGGTGAAGCTGCGTTCGCTGTCAGCAGGAAAAGCTGCTGATGAAACGCTGCGTTCAGGCGCTGTGAAGAAAAAAGGGAAAAGCTGTTCAACCTTGAAAAATAATCCTGATGTTAAACTTTGATTTTCCACAGACCCTGAACACAGCGCTGCTCAGAGGCAGGTGAGGGGCGTGGCCTGCAGCTACAGCTCCTGATTGGTCGGCTGCAGCGTTTTTCTGTCCTGTGATGTCACCCACAGAGCTCTCCTCTGATTGGTCCGTTGAGCCACACTGAAAACTTCCCCCTCGTCTTTTTCCTCGATGTTTTCCGCGTCATTTCCAAACGTTCCTAAAAACATCAGCTGCAGATCACAGAAGCTTCAGGACGAGAAGAAAAACAGACTCTTCATAGTTTACAGACAAGCAGCAGATTCTCAGTAAATTCTGAGGAGTTTGTGCAGCAGCAGGTGGCGCTATCGCTCCTTTGTAGTGATGAATTCACAGCAGATTTCTGGAAGGAAGAACAGATGGAAAATGAAAAATCTACAGAAAGCAAAGTGGAAGACAGACGGCCTTCTTTTGATTCATTTTATCGTCTATTTATTGATCATTTTCATCTGTTTTTCTCTCCACAGTTTAAAATCTGAGGCTTTAATGAGAAACTTTGGAAACGGTTCATGAAGGAGGAACGAATCGGAGACGGAGGAATTTAAACCTCGTTTCTTTGGTTGCTAATCTTTTATCGTCCGTCTGTCTTTGAACGCAGCGTTTAGAAGAGATGTTTGTTTCAGTGTGGATCAAACGAACGTCTGCTGGCTTTGGTGGCTCACCTGCTCAGGTGGATCAGGATGAGGTGTGCAGTGGTCGGGTGGTTTTGCTCAGAATGTAGTTTTGTTTCTTGAAATGAAATCGTCTGTTTTAACCTTTACTTTCTCCTCCACTGTTTATGGCAATAAACCTGTCTCATCTTCATCGCCCTCTTCATCGTCGTGCACCAATCAGAATGTTTGACTTCAGGGTGGGGAGGGGTGGGGGTGGAGGAGGGGTCGATTCCTTGTTTTGATTTTTATTTTTTCTTCCAAATGAAAGAAGAATAAAGAATAAAGCTCGTTCTGTTCTGCCGATCTCTCTCTTTGTGCTTCCTGTCTCTGTTTCACCTCAACTAGATTTTTTAATCCAGTTTAATCCAGATGTTTAATCTGGTTTATTACGGAGATTCGATCTGGTTTATTCCAGAGATTCAGTCAGGTTTAATCCAGATGTTTGATCTGGTTTACTCTAGAGATTCAGTCAGGTTTAATCCAGAGGTTTGATCTGGTTTATTCCAGAGATTCAGTCAGGTTTAATCCAGAGGTTTGATCTGGTTTACTCTAGAGATTCAGTCAGGTTTAATCCAGAGGTTTAATCTGGTTTATTACGGAGATTCAGTCAGGTTTAATCCAGATGTTTAATCCAGCTAGCTTTAGCTCCTCGTAGCGTTCATCCGTCTGAACCTGATAACTTGTTTGATTTTAGCCTTTTTTCGTTCCTCCTCTGATAAATCTGCCGTCGGTTCTCCGTCGGTTCTTCAGTCATTTATCAGTTTTGGTTTTCTGGATCTTCAGACTAAAGGATTTATAAAATATCTCAGATGCTTTGTGAATCTCTTGTGGTTTATTCTCGATCTTTATGTTTTTTAATTTTACTTCCAGTATTTTGTGCCGTTTTCTTTTTAAGTTCCATTCCAGTATTTTCATTGGTTTTCTTCACTTTCAGAGTATTTTTCTTTCAGAATCATTTTGTCTGAATATCTTGGGGGCCTATTGACCATTTATTTAGTTTCTGATCTTTTCAGTTTCTTCAAAGATATTTTGTGTTAGAGATTGTTTAATTTCCACTTCTTTCATTTGTTCAGTAAATCCTCCATTATTTCTTATTTCTGTAGTTTTCCTCTTATTGCAGCTTCCAGTGCATCCCAGAGATCGTTCATATCAAGGAAATCCTGCATTTCTTTTTTCATTTGTTCCTTAAAATTAGCATCTTTAAGCAGACCAGAACTCAGTTTCCATGTTTTCATTTTTAAACACAAAGATGTCCCACGTCTCAGTTCTGTCTTTTAAAAGGTTCTCGTTTAAACAGAGTGGAGCTGAGGAATGGGAGCAAAGATCTCTGAACATCACACCGTCCACATGCTGTCTCAGCTGAAGCACTCCAGTCTTTGCTGTTGGAACGGTCAGAACGAATGTCCAGATCTCCACCACATATCAGGAAACCTGTTTCTGTGATGTTTATGGAGATGGTTTCCATCGCTCCCTGAGGCTAAAGATCATGACGAGGTGTTGTGGTCCTCATTTCAAATAAATGTTAAAAGACAAAGAGGCAGATTTCTGCTGGTAGGAGCACTGGATGCTCACTGAAAACAGATTTCAGTTTCTCCTGTCGTTCAGATGGTTTCCTGCAGGTTTTTACTGCTTCAGAGTTCAGAGGAATAGAAAGGCTAAAGGAAAGGAGGAAGAAAGGGAAGGACTAATGTGTTGCAGGAGGAACTGAGAAGCAGGTTAGCGTCACTCAGAAGACCTGAGGGAGAAAGAACGTGCACGGTTAGCATTTTTAGCAACGCTTTAATTTTGTTGCTAAGTTTGCTGCTGGTCAGATGTACGAAGACTTCAGGGCCTCATGGAGTTCCCTACAGAAGTGGTCCCTGGTACCGGTCCGTGGGTCAATTGGTACCGGGCCGCACAGAAAAAATGCATAACTTACATTATTTCCGTATTATTTATTATCTGATTCTGAACGATGTTTAATTTTTTTTAAATTAAAAATAATTCTCTCTTCCACGTCTGTCTGTGACTCACTGATGTACTTTTTCACATTTCATCAGTGAAATGACATTTGCGTTTCGGCATTTTCTTTCGGTTAGAGTGTTCTCTCGCAGTGTGTCTACCTGCCTGTCAGCCAGTGAGTGAGTGTGGAGCGCCTCTGTACTGATTTGTGAATGAATGAATACATGTTCCGGGGTTCGGCTCAAACTCCGCCTCTCAGAGCGTGTTTCCAAAGGAACCACTCAACGTGAATGATAAATACACTGGTCTGTGACACGCTCAAGCTAGGCAAGATCAAAAACCCGGACATTTGAAGGACTTTTTTTTTTAGCACTGTAGCCAGGCTGACAAAGAGTCAGAGCTCTGTTGAACCTTGTATTCCTTTAGCTTTAACCAGTAACGACTTCATGAGCTTCTTTACACATAAAATAGTTATGATTAGAGATAAAATCAATCTGGTCCTTCCTACAAATGTCGCAGATGCTTTTGAATTGGCTGTTAGACCTGATGAATCTTTAGAATTCTTCACTCCTATATGTCTCTCTGAACTAATTTCAACAGTTTCTACGTCCAAACCATCAACATGTCTTTTAGATCCTATCCCAACTAGACTCTTCAAGGAGATTTTACCTTTAATTAATTCTTCAATGTTAGATCTGATTAATCTCTCTCTAGTAACAGGCTATGTACCACAGGCTTTTAAGGTTGCTGTCATCAAACCTTTGCTTAAAAAGCCCACTTTAGATCCAGATGTGTTAGCTAACTATAGACCAATATCCAACCTACCATTTCTCTCTAAAATTCTGGAAAGAACAGTTGCAAATCAATTATGTGAACACTTACAAAGGAATAATTTGTTTGAAATGTTTCAGTCAGGCTTCAGAGTGCATCATAGCACAGAAACAGCTCTGGTGAAAGTTACTAATGACCTTCTCATAGCATCAGATAATGGACTAGTCTCTATACTTGTTTTGTTAGATCTTAGTGCAGCGTTTGACACAATCGACCACAACATTTTATTACAGCGTCTAGAACATTCAATTGGCATTAAAGGGACAGCACTGGACTGGTTTAAATCCTACTTATCAGATAGGTTCCAGTTTGTGCATGTCAACAATAACTCTTCTGAGCATACTAAAGTTAATCATGGAGTTCCTCAGGGTTCTGTCTTAGGACCGATACTTTTCACATTATACTTGCTTCCTTTAGGCAATATTATTAGGAAGCATTGTATTAACTTCCATTGTTATGCAGATGACACACAATTGTATTTATCTATGAAGCCAGATGAAACTGATCAGTTAGCTAGACTGCAAGATTGTCTTAAGGACATTAAAACCTGGATGACTTTTAACTTCCTACTGCTAAATTCAGACAAAACTGAAGTCATTGTATTTGGCCCCAAACATCTTAGAAACTCGCTTTCAAAGCAAATAGTTACTCTGGATGGCATCACATTGGCCTCCAGTACTACTGTGAGGAATCTTGGAGTTATTTTTGACCAGGACATGTCCTTTAACTCACACATAAAGCAAGTCTGTAGGACTTCCTTTTTTCACCTGCGTAATATTGTAAAAATCAGGAACATTCTGTCTCAGAGTGATGCAGAAAAATTAGTTCATGCTTTTGTTACTTCCAGGCTTGACTATTGCAATTCCTTATTATCGGGTTGTCCAAATAGCTCTCTCAAACATCTACAGTTGATCCAAAACGCTGCTGCGAGAGTACTGACAGGAGTTAGCAAAAGAGATCATATTTCCCCTATACTTGCTTCTCTTCACTGGCTTCCTGTTAAATCCAGAATAGAATTTAAAATCCTTCTTCTGACATATAAAGCTCTTAATAACCGATCTCCATCATATCTTAAAGATCTGATAGTACCTTATTATCCTAGTAGAACTCTTCGCTCTCAAACTGCAGGCTTACTTGTTGTTCCTAGAATCTCTAAAAGTAGAATGGGAGGCAGAGCCTTCAGTTATCAGCGCCTCTCCTGTGGAACCTGCTCCCAGTTTGGGTTCGGGAGGCAGACACCCTCTCTATTTTTAAGACCAGGCTTAAAACGTTCCTTTTTGACAGATCTTATAGTTGGGGCTGACTGGGTGACCCACAGGGGTTCGGCTTGTGTCTTCATTGTACAGCTGACTCCCTCTTGGACGTCCCTTCGTTCTGCCTCTAGTCATTCTGCTATAGGCCTATAGGCTGCTGGGGGACTTCTCTTGACGCACTGAGCCCTTCTCTATCTACCTTTACATTTAATATGTATACCGTTATTGCAGTACATTCACTCTGTTTCCCCCTGTGCTATTTCTCCGAGTGTCCCTGGTCCCAGAGCTGGATGCTTCAGATCTGTGGTTGATGTTCCACCAGCTGGTCCAGTCTCCACCATGTCCACTGTGGGATGCTGCTACTGACCTTCCTCCAGCCCTCTGCTTCCAACTCCCTTTTTCCACCAGTCAACTCTGCATCGCCTTCACTATACTGTTATGCTAACTTACATACTGTTTGAATTTTACTGCTAGCTATATATGGAGTATGTTTAATGTCAGAGCCGTACATCATCAGAGTAAACTATGAGTCAGTTTTCAATGTTAGCTTATACTTTGTCTGTGTCACATATCTTGTCATGCATGTATCCAAATGTGTGTTGTGTTTTCCTTGCTTTCCCACCCCTCCCTCTTCTCCCATCCCTCCCCCTTGCCCTCCTCTGTCCCTCTCAACCCCCCCGGCCAGCAGGCAGATGGGTCCCCCCTATATAGAGCCGGGTTCTGCTCGAGGTTTCTTCCCTGTTAAAAGGGTGTTTTCCTGCCACTGTCTCCTTTGGGCTGCTCTGGGGGTCAGGCATATGGGTTCTGTAAAGCGTCTTGAGACGATTTGACTGTAATTGACGCTATATAAATAAAATTGAATTGAATTGAATTGAATTGAACTTTATAAACGCCGACCGGACAGGCCGAACAGCCTCTCAAAAGAGGACGTATGGTCACCTTCATTTTATATTGCTGTATTTATCCGCCACACCTTTAAAGCCGGTCCATGAATATATTGTCTGACATTAAACCGGTCCGTGGCTCAAGAAAGGTTGAGGAGCTTCTGCCCTACAGGGTCTAAAGAGTTCACCTGGAGTCTGAAGGATCCTGTGGAGACGTCTGAGAAGAGTCTGGGAGGAACACTGCAGAAACTCTAAATGCTACCAAGTCTGTTTGTCTCATTTTTAGTCAGAATGTCTCGTCCCACTGGATTTAAGATAAATTCTCTTAACCAGAGACATTTCAGCAGATGGAGGGCCTTGTTTAAGACGATGCATCTTAAACGTCTTGTAAAGTCAAACGTTCTGGAGATGATCTGGTTTTAACCCTCGTGTCGTCCTGCAGGTTTTAAAGTTTAAAATGTGGGGGGAAAAACTGATTTTCACAATGAAAACTTCCACATTTTCAACATTTTTGCGAAATTTTTGAACATTTTCTGATGGTAAAAGAGATATTAAAAAATATGTTTCTTTCAGAACATTCAGAAAAAAATCAACCAAAATCCAACAAAAATCGCTGGATTTTGGTTGATTGTTTTGTGAATGTTCTTAAAGAAACTATTAGACGTTTTACTGATGTATATCGAATCATTTTAGATATTTTTAGGATTTTTTCTGAAGATTTTTATTCATTTCTAAAAAAAAATTAAAACTTTTTTTTCTTGCCAAATTTGGTGATTGTTTTCATTTATTTAAAATAAAACTTCTCAGCGAAAATTTTATGGAATTTTCCTCGCTGGGTTTTGGTTGATTTTTATGTGAATGTTCTGAAAGAAACATTTTTAACATTTCTTTTTTTCCACCAAAAATGTTCAAAAATTTCCCAGAAATGTTGAAAATGTGGACATCAGAAGTTTTACTGTGAAAATATATTTTTTCCTCGTTTTCAGACTTTAAAACAGATAAATTTGGGTTAAAGGAGGAAGGAGCCGCCTGGTAGGAGCTGGTGATGGAAATGCAGGTAGATTTAGGAGGAGAACTTGTTGTTCCCCAAGAAAAGTGTGAACTATTGTGAGTCCAGATGTTGTTTTGTGGTCTGAGAAGGAAAAGTGTGTATTTCATTGAGTTAACAATGAGTGGAGGAAGAAGGCTGGATGTGCAGACTGAAGGACAGAAGCTGAGCAGAGGGGATGGAGAACCAGAGATGGTCCAGGTGAGGTGGAGAACCAGAGATGGTCCAGGTGAGGTGGAGAACCAGAGATGGTCCAGGTGAGGTGGAGAACCAGAGATGGTCCAGGTGAGGTGGAGAGGCTTTGCTGAAGATCAGAGTCTGAGGAGGACGCTGCTGGATCTCGTCAGTGGAGATGGATGGAGGAGAAATAGAGGCAGTGAGGGAGTCGTCCTTCCTTCACTCTGCAGGCCCCGCCTTCTTTTCACTCCTCCAATGGCAGAGATCCAGGAAGAGGAAGTGTAGATCAGGTGGGGGCGTGGCCTGTTAGAGTCTCTTTGGCATCATCTCAGGTGAGTCTGTGGTGGAAGCTTGCGGCTGTGTCTCTGTCTTTGTTTGTTCTTGTTAGGTAGCATTAGCAATTAGCAGTTAGCAGTTGGTCCTTACATCCTAGATGAAGTCTACTGGTGTAGTCTCTGTCTGTGGCAAAGTATTTTAGCAGTTAGCATTAGCAGGCTTGGTGAGCTAGCTTGTATTATTTTTTTGTCAGTGGTACGTTTGCTTTGGACATGGTGGTGGGCTAGCAGCTAGCATTAGCATTTAGAGGGGTTTGGAGAGTTTATAAGTATAGCTTCTTTGTCCCTTTTTAGCAGTTAGCTCTAGGTATTCAGCATCTAGCTCTAGCTAACTGGTAGCATCTGGTCCCTGCCTGGAGCATCTCCTAAACGGGCTGGGTCAGCTGAAGGTGGCGCTGTTGGTTAGATTGTGTAGCAGCAGTGTGAACCTGGAACAGCAGAGTTCATCGTAGCCTGAAGGTGGCGCTGTTGGTTGGATTGTGTAGCAGCAGTGTGAACCTGGAACAGCAGAGTTCATCGTAGCCTGAAGGTGGCGCTGTTGGTTGGATTGTGTAGCAGCAGTGTGAACCTGGAACAGCAGAGTTCATCGTAGCCTCCTGCACTGCAAAAATGCTCCTATCAAAAGAAGAGGAAAAAAGCTTTATTTAAAGGAACTTTGACCTTGAAATAAGTGAAAATGGCTTGGTAAGATTACTTGAAATAAGATCTGATATTTAAAATATTGAGATCTTAAAATTAGCTGGAAAACTTATTTTGAACGATATTTTTTCCAGGATTGTGAAGTTTAGATTTTTAATCCTCATTTACAGGCACCAAAAAATATTATTTCCTGGTCTGAAAAAAATCCAAAAATTCAGCAAAAAAATTCCCCAAATTTATAAAAATTTTCCAAACCTTCAGGATGAAAATTCCAAAAATTTCATAAAATTTTCTCTTAAAAGTTTTATTTAAGAAATAAATGAAAGCAATCACCAAATCTGGCAAGAAATAAAAAAATAAAAATTGTAATATTTTTTAGAAATGAATAAAAATCTTCCTAAAAATATCTAAAATGATTCGATATATTTCAGTAAAACTTCTAATATTTTCTTTAAGAACATACAGAAAAAAAATCAACCAAAATCCAGTGAATTTTGCTGGATTTTGGTTGATTTTTATCTGAATGTTCTTAAAGAAACATATTTTTTTACATCTCTTTTTCCATCAAAAAATGTTCAAAAATTTCACAAAAATGTTGAAAATATGCAAATTAGAGGAGGAAAGTTTTCACTGTGAAAATCTGTTCCCCCCCTACATTTTAAACTTTAAAACCTGCAGGACAACATGAGGGTTAGAACCAGATCATCTCCAGATTGTTTGACTTTACAGGATGTTTAAGATGCATCGTCTTAAACAAATCCCTCCATCTGCTGAAACGTCTCTGGTTTAGTGAATTTCAGTCTTTCTTGCTGTGAGATGGCCTCTTTTTCCAGTGTGATATGAAGTCTTGGAATCTTTTAGCTCAAGCCGTCACTAGAGATGAAAACCAGAAGAGAGGACACAGCTTTGCTCTGACGTTCTGTAGGAACACTGACAAACGACACAAACAGACGTAAAATGACAGAAACATCAGGTTCTGCTCACGTTATGGGAAATGTTCCACGTCTAATCATTAGTGTTTAAAATATTATGTAGATTTTAAAAAATGTTCCCACAATTAAAAAAGACATGAATGGAAAAAATAAAGCAGGTTTAGATTAGATTTGGTTTTATTAGAGGTTTATTTTGGTCGTCGGGGTGGACGAGAGAAAAACGTCATTTTAGGGGAACTCCACGTTTATTTTCAAACATTCTTTTCTCCTATTTTTTTTTCAGATTTGGTTTCAGGACAAGAACATTTAGACAACTACTGCATGTTTGAGTGTTTTCTACGTGGAATATTTTAGTCCTGCAGTTCTAGAATGACCCTTACACTTTCACCTGGATGCAATGGAAAAACATGAATACGTGTACATGGATGAAGCTGGTTTAACCTCACCAGAAGGAGAAGGACAGGCTGTAGTGTGATTGGCCAACGGGTCATTGTTGGTGTCCCTGGGCAGCGTGGTGGAAACGTCACATTGTGTGCTGTCCACCATCATGCCAGTCTAGGGCCCTACAACACTCACCAGCTCCTCATTTTCCTCAGTGAGAGATGCTCTGTTAGGGCAGCAGGATGAGCAGCCCATCTCTGTTGCTGTTTGGGACAATGTGAGTTTTCAGAGGCCTGCAGGTCAGAGAGTGGTTCAATATGAATAAAGGTTTTATGTCTTTGTCTTCCACCGTACTCCCATTTCCTGAACCCCACTGAAGACTTCTTCTCCTCACGGCGGTGGACGGTACATGAACACCAACCTTACACCAGGGCAAACCTCCTGTAAGCCATGGAACTGGCCTGTGGAGGCATGTCAAGCCTGGATACGGCATGCCAGGGTTTTTTTTCCCCTGTTGCCTGGCCAGAGAAAATGTGTCCTGTGATGTAGATGAAGTCCTGTGGTATGATAGCCTAGCCGCGCTAGACAACCCACGGCAACGAATTTAATTCTCTGCCAGGGTGGGTCTAGTTACCCTCCATAAGGCTCGAGGCTGGATTCTCCTAAAACTGGCCGGACCAATCACCATGAAGTGTAGAGTCAGAAGGCGGGCGTAACTAAGTGACTACAGAGGCGCGACGATTCTGACAGAAACAACCGGCGCACAATAAACAGTTATCTTTGGACTCGGCTTTGGCCACAGCCCTTAAAGATTTGAAGCTAAAATTCAACTTGAAAGATAAACAAAGGACGGCACTTAAGTGTTTCATTGAGAAGAAAGACGTATTTGGACTTATGCCGACGGGATATGGCAAATCCTTAATATACCAGTTGGCTCCGCTGGTTGGGAAGCTAATGGGACTTAGCCACAATCCGCCGGTGCTCTAGGAACTACGTCAGCCTATTCGTTGCACTGATTGGTTGTATACCTACCCAACTGCTGCAGAGGGATTTGATAGACAACCTTTTAGCCCGCCTCCCTCCCTGTCGCGCTTCCCTAGACCCTTGTGCCTTCAGAAACATGGGTCTAGCACGGCTAGGCTACTGGTCTGACCCAGTACAGAGAAATGATGCTGTAGCAGAGTAATGCACTTCTTTTCTTTGTGCTTCATTTGTATATTTTTGTGCTTTATTTTTACATACAAGTGCTACATGTAAATGCACAGGATTTATGTTTTTTTGCTAATTCTTTTTTCTATGAACAAGTGTTACAAATGTCCAGGTATTTAGTTTTGCAGCATGCACTTAGCCTAAATAACCATTTATTTCTACCGCTTCATGTCCTGAGCGTTGTGTTTTCCTTTTTTCTATGCAGTGTTTAGTGACTGCTCAGTAGAGTATTTAATTTAGATTGACTTGAGGCATGATTTGACAGCAGAGTTCAGTTTTGAGCACAGATTGAACTGTTTTGGGGTGAAAGTTTGGTTTGGCAAGAAGAGTCAGAGGTTTTGTGAATGTAGCTTGAAAACTGGGTTTTGTGTTCACAGTTTAGGGAAAAGGAGAGCAGCTTTCCAGGAATGTGTCTGAGCAATCAAGAAAAACTGTACTACTGCCGCCATCACCAGTTTTTAGTGATCCGGTTACCATTTTTAAACTGACACTGTCAAGTTGTGTTCACACTTTTAAATTGACATTTAATTGAACTGGCTTACAATGTTGAGCTGCAATCCCAAAAACTCAAAAAAATAAGTTCAAATGTCAAAACTCATGATGTTCATTGGAAGTAACTTATAAAAATAAGTTCTGATAACTAATCGAGCCTGCCATTTTTAACAGTGTATAAATAAAAATAACGTTGGACATAAATACAGCCTTATATTGTCCACAGTGTGCAGATGTTTACACCACATCTGCATCAGTTCTTTCAGCCTGGTCAGGACACAGGACCTCATCACTAGCTGTGTTTTCTCTGGATAGAAGGACCTAGAATGTCTGATCAGCCCTGAATGCATCAACAGAAACATCACTACATGCTAAGACCACTGATTGAAGAGATTTTACCAAAGTATGGCTGCTGCTCATAAACCTTCACCTCCATCAGAGAACAATTCTTCTGTAGGATTCAGAAAGAGAGAATCTGGAGCAGAAAAACCACAAGAACATGAGGTTGATACTGAACCATTCCTGAATCAGTGGTCCTCTGTAAAACTAACATTGTTCCAGGTGTATTTGTGTGTATCATCAGAATCCAACTGAAAAACTCTCTGGAACAAACACACACCAAACAGAAAAAGTCAGTCATGAACACTTTCTGTAACTTTACCAGCACTTGTGAAGCAGAATGATGCGTCACATGTTTTACAGTGTCCTCAGAACATTTCTGACTGCTCGTATTGTTCCAGTACAGACATGTGACTGAAGAGACAAACAACATTTACACACCATGTAAAGTAAACCTGAAACTATTCACTTTATGCTCCATCCATCTGCTGAACTCAACAACAGACTGCATTCTGAACAGCTGATTCTGTTTCCCTGCAGGTTTTATAGAGTGCAGTTCATTGATAAGTGTTTTCAGTTTTGACCTGTTGTGTCTTAAATGTGACAGCAGTGTGTAACAGTGTCCCACTCTGCCTCCTGGTGTTCACTGTTTGAAAAATGTGTGTTATGAGAGAAAAGTGTGTTCAAATGAGCAAAAAACATGTTCAGTGTTTTGCAACAAAAGTGCAAGAGTTTTGGAAACTGTTCAAACCATGAATAGTGTGAAAAATGTGGACAGCAGAGTCCTGTTTTAGAGAAATGTGTGCAGGAGTTTAGTGTTTATCAAGTGAGAAAAACTGTAAAGCTGAAGCAGAAAGTTGAAAACCACCTTCTGATCCCTGAAATCTCTGAGTTTCCACACAAACAACTCCTGAACATGTCAGACTGGTTCCATAGTAGAACCTTCACTGTAAACACCTCATAGTACGGTGTGTGATGTGGGCGTGAGCAGCAGGAAAACAGCCGTTGGACCACAAAATGATCAAAGGTGTTCACCACATACCAGACTTACAGATCAGGTCACACTTCAGTAACACATTAATCATTGTTCTACCAAACTGTGAACGTATTAAATCAGAACATCCTTTAATTAAAAACCAACCTTCTTCTGGTCTTACCTTTACTTCTAAATGAAGTCCTTGTTTGTAGACGTCTTCCTGACCTTCCTTCAGGTTTAAAGTCTCTCTGTCTCAGTGCAGATCACTGCCAGAGCAGAACGTCGTCCTCGATCAGTCCTGTTCTGTTTGTTTTCAGTGCAGACAATGAGCGCTCCATAGACGCTGTAGGAGCTAAAACAGTGATCACTGGAGTAACTCTGTGGCCTCAGGGACACTTTGGACGAGATCCTTCTGGACCAAAGAGCTGAGAATCTGTCCATTTCCATTCATCCCTCAGTCCAACAACATCCACCTCTAGTTTCACAAAGGTTCTGACAGGCTCTGTACTTTGGTGACATTTCACTGAATTTTGTGAAGCGAGCAAAGTCAGCTCACCAGAATGATCAAACTTGGCCTTCAGTGGACAGCTGACGTTTTCCAGAACGTTGCTCATTTTCATCCACATCTGATCCACTGTCTGTCTCCATCCTCTGTCAGGTCCACAGCTGCATTTCTGCTCAAATAGAAACTCCAGTCTCATGTACTTCAGAGCTGCAACGGTGTCACAGAAGGATTCAAGACGATCTTCAGTCCATGACTTTGTTCTGCAGAACTCTAAACTCTGGTTTCATTAAATGTCCTCATGTGCTGATGCTGTTTACAGCCACTGATCGTTTCCTGCTGCCTCCATCTTTGTCCCAGCTGTCAGGGTTTCCTATAATAACATGAGAGAACGTGTCTGCAGCAGCCTACAGTTAGACGCTGCTCTGGACATCATCATCCAGACTTCAGTCTCTGAGCTGTTCTAAAAAACGTGCAACACTTTGGCGTGCACGTTGCTGAAACAGCACCAAGTTCAGCTTGTGAGCCTCACAGTGGCTAAACATGGCTTTGGCACTTTTTCTTTAACCCTTTGACACCTGAATTTATTTAGAATTAAACAAAAACACATTTTTTGTGTGTTTTTGGTCTCCAGCTGATGCTATGTGGACACACAGAGCAGATCCTTCAGACTGAAGCTGAGGAGATGCATCCATTCCACCAGTGCTGCTTTGTGCACATTCAGTACTTCTGATGGGGCCGTTGGAATGGCCTCAGAGCTTCATGACGTGCACGCTAAAGCTAACCCCTTGAAGCCTACTGTCAGTCTGAGCTCCAAGCTTTTCATCCCAGTCATCTTCTCCAACACTCCCAGGATGAACTCAGACATGTCAGGACCACGTCTGTCCTCAGTCACTCATCAAAACCCAAAAACTTCTCCTTCACCTCACAGCCTGCAGCACTTTTAGCCACATCCCATAATATGAGAGAAGTCTCAGCTTGGTTTGTAACATCTGTCTACTTCTGCAGCAACAAATGGAGCAGCACTGATCTCCTTTTAGTGTTATTTCAAATGACATCAACGAATGCTTTGATTAAATCTGTTTTCTATTTGACGAGCCACAAATACAGTGGATGTCTCCAGATGTTCTGTGTGCTGTTCATTAAATCCAGAGGATGTTCATGGATGCTCTCTGGTCATGTATGGGTCATGGTTTGGACATGTGTTCTGTGGTTCTTCCAGTGTGGTTGTTTACCAGCAGCATCTCCTGTCTGCAGGTTACGTCTCCTTAAAGACTTTCTTCCATAAACTCACTGTAACCAGACTGTCTCTGATTTTGTAGATTTCTTCATGTGTTCAACTAATAAAGTCTCTGACAGGTTTCTGCACTGCAGCTCCACAGATAATAGATTTTACTGAGCTGTTCTGTGGGAGGTGGAGTTCAGACTTTTGTTCATAAATCAGAAACAAACCACTGATTACAGCCACACCTGAGCAATTATTAGGAGACCGTTAAACGGAAAAATAACGTGTAGAATCCTGCTGTTGATGACCCTGTAGTCAAGAATGTGTCAGAGATCTGTTAAAGACAAACACTGGTGAACACAAACATGAGTTCATTTCTTACAGTGTACTTTTATACATACAGTCTGAGTGTATCAGACCAGCAGCTCTGTTCAGTGATTTCACTGTTTTCTTTGACATTTCTCATCTTCTTCTCTTCAGTTTCTTCAAACTTTAAACTCTTGTCTCCTCTCAGACTGAATGTCACATTTCCTTCATTTAATTGTTCCTGTTTGTCTTCATTCCACTAACCCTCCTGTTACTCCACAGCAGACACTCCCATCTGCTCTTCTGCAAATGTTCCAACGTTTCTGCATCACCTGATGAACCAAACCTGTTTACCTGTTCTTTATCTCTGATCAGTCTCTTCTTACAGCTTGGATTCCTGCCTCCTCCCTCTAACACTTTATTTTACAACCTGATCCATCATCAGTGAACTTGTGCTGCTGTATTTTCTACCTGAAGTCTTCGGCTGCCTGTTGCAGGTCTGTGTCTCTCTACTGAACTCCTCAGTTATCTCCAACATCAGGTCAACCATTTAACCTTTAATTCTAACTCAGTTCTGATTCATGTAAATGGATTTAATGTTGAGCAGTAATGATTGATTCTAACATTTAATTATCTTTAGCTCTTCTATTATCCTTCAGTCAGTTTGACTCCATTCAGTGTTTATCATTCAATAAATAATAGTTTCTGTTATGTTTAACTTCATATTTCATGATGTTTCCTAGTTTGATGAGGAAAACTGATTGAGCATCAAATGATGATGTTTTTTCAATGAACACATTTTGCAGCATCGGTGTTCCTCTGGAAGCTGTTTTATCTGTAAAACTGTCTGTGTGAGCTAACATCCCATACCTGCAGGAACAGAGCTGATAGTTTACAGTTGATCCATAGCAGAGGGTGGATGAACAACGATTATTATTTTCCTCATGGTGTGGGCATGAAGGAAACAACTTTATTTGTGAACATTAAAGTCTTTCCAACTATTCAGTCCTCCCCTCTGAAACGATCATCTCAAGCACAATATTTTCAACAGATGGTTATAAAATAAGATAAGACAAGATAAGACAAGACAAGATAAGATAATCCTTTATTACTCCCCACATCAGAGGAATTTTCCAGAGTTCCAGCAGCATCTTTCAGAGCAGCTCTAACCACATGTACAGTAATGATAATACTTACAATAACAACATGTTCAATATATACAAGAATGAAAATGAATAAATACAGTATTACTACACTATATGAAGAGCTTATATAGTAACTTTATGTCTTCAACATGTCAAACTGTGTATCTGGTGGGACACTCTTAGCGTCTATCTTGTTGTTGACGTCAGTACAGGGACCAGAATCTTCAGTTTTTGGTGTTAATGTGACATAAAGGAGGGGAAACAATATTCTCATGAGAACTTTCCTGCACCATGGCCATGAAGGTGTGTGTGACCTGCTGGACTCACACCTGCTGCAAGGACATCAGTAGTTCATGCAAAATAAGGGAGGAGAAACCATCTAACAGCCTGCAGGGCAGCCGTCTATTCAAATCCTTCCTCTTTGTGCTCTGTGTTTACTGCAGTCTGCTCCATCTCTCATCTGAAAAGGTTTACATGTTCAATGATGTTCTGAAACAGCTCTTTGACAGTCAAAGTGTTACTGAGGAGAATGTTTGTGAGACAGAGGGTTGTGTTGAGGAGGACAATGACTTTGAGGCTTTCTCATCTGATGAGAATGAGAGTGTTGACCCTCCTGTTGTCTCTCAGCCACCAGTAGACATCATCTCTTCCAACAATGAAAGATAAAATGGTTCCTTTCCCCACTTCAACAGCAGGTAGACTTAGTGTTACTAATATGATCAGAATGGTTCCAGGAACCTCCAGATATCAGCCATGGTGAAGACATCAAGACACCATTAAAGCTCTTTATAACACCTTTGATTGGAAACACTGTTATTGGGATGACAATTGTAGAGCAGAAGGTTGTATGGAGACAGCTGACGTCCCTTTACTGTCAGACAAACATGTTCATGAGAGGAAAGGATCATCAACATCAGTCAGTATGGTTCATTCTGAGAGTCATGAATGTGGACCAGAAATTAGAAAAGACTTGGATGAGAGGTTTCCAAGATTCACTAACTCTAAAACTGAAAGTGTGACCAGATGGTGGCGCTACAGGAACGGTCATATCATCACCAAAGCCTACAGGATTCATACTCTTATGGTCATTAATGTTGTCTGTAGATTAGAGAAGATTTCTATCAAAGAGGAGAACAGGAGGGTTGAACTTCTGTTCTTGGTTTTCTTTGGATGATTTTGTTCGTAACAAACTAATTCCAGCCACAACTGAACTTTTATTAAAGGACAGTTAAATAACATGTAGAATCCTGCTGTTATTCTGGATTGATGAACCGATCAATAATGGATTATAGATTTATTGAACAGAAAGCTACAGTGAATATATACTAAAAATATGAGTGATTTTATTCTTTTCTAAGCTCAGAGTCTTTAAATCTCTTTGTTTCCTCTGAAACTAAACTAAATGTCACATTTCCTTCATTTAATTGTTGCTGTTTGTCTTAAATTTCACATCTTCTTCTCAGTTTCTTTAAAGTTTAAACTCTGGTCTCCTCTCAGACTGAATGTCACATTTCCTTCATTTAGTCGTTGCTCCTGTTTGTCTTCATTCCACTAACCCTCCTGTTTTTCCACAGCAGACACTCCCATCTGCTCTTATTCAAATATTCCAACGTTTCTGCACCACCTGATGAACCAAACCTGTTTACCTGTTCTTTATCTCTGATCAGTCTTTTACTCCAGGTTGGATTCAGCTCAACATGCAGAAATAAGAATGAAACATGAACACCGTCATGTTCAAAGACAGTTACTGGACTTTGTGGTGTTTCATTCAATACTTTTCCTGTCTGCTCCCTTCATTCCTGCTCTAGTGATAAATCAGATCATTTCCTCTGGTTCAGCTGCTGGAACTGTCAGGAGGCTGATTTATAGAAGTCAGAAAGGAAAAGGGAGAAAATAGAGAGACTTCAGGAATCCTCACAAATAATTACCCCTAATTTTCATTAAAACCCAACATGTGTCTGAACCAGGTAAATGCTGTGGGGGTAAATCAGAACTTTGGCTGCTGCCCTCTGGTGGTTACAGCAAGAAAAGCACAGAGAGACGTAGAAATGACAGGAGTAGAAACAGAATTGTTTCCACATTTTTAAATGAATGCAGCTGAAACAGGAGCTTGTCAGCTGAAGGATGGTTCCTAGAGGAGGGACGTGTCTTCATTACCATCTGGACTCTGATGAAGAAACAATAATACTGAAAAAGGCTGTGAATAAAAAGGCTTTAGGTCATTTTAGTGTCTGCTGCTGATATTCAGTGATGAGAAAAGAATAAACAGATGATACCTGGATGTAACTCCAGCTCTGTCCACTAGAGGCTCTACATGGAACAACAACAGTTATTTTAGGGAATATAAGAGATGAATAACAGAGTCTGTTGTTGATCCAGCTGCTGTAACATGACATCTGAGATGGAGACACTCCCATCTGCTCTTATTCAAATATTCCAACGTTTCTTTATTTTACAACCTGATCCATCATCAGTGAACTTGTGCTGCTGTATTTTCTACCTGAAGTCTTCGGCTGCCTGTTGCAGGTCTGTGTCTCTCTACTGAACTCCTCAGTTATCTCCAACATCAGGTCAACCATTTAACCTTTCATTCTAACTCAGTTCTGATTCATCTTCCTATAGAAGCTCCATGTAAATGGATTTAAGAGATAATTAATGACTTCTGTCTGAAATGTTGAGCAGTAATGATCAACTACATCATAATTTATCTTTCAGTTTCTGTTCTTGGTCATGGATGACTTCGTTCTTAACCAACTGACTGACTGGGGTCTAAATTAGTTCACTGATCATTTTAAAGATAAAGTATTACCTTACATGATTTCTGGGTCCAAATGTTTGATAATAATCTGCCAATAATGAATCATACCATCTGCTAATACAGACACAAACATGGAACATCATTGATCTGCTGGTTGTTCAGTTCTTGATGGTTAAACATTTGTACATTATCACAGAAAACAAGCAGAGATGTGAGCTTTGGAGCATCTTGGAGGTTAAATACAAGAGAATTAAGATGCATTCAACCATAAAACACTGAAACATGAACACATTTCCTAAACACTCCTTCATGAAATGGATTTCTGAAGCAGTTTGAAAATAATGTTCATTAATGTTTATATTTAATTTACAGATGCAGCACACATTGACACAGAGGGTCTATATTACCTTGATGATCGACAAACTGAACAGTTGATCCTGAAAATGAAGAAACGCCTGAAGCCTCAGGTAACGTTCTGAACTTTGATGATATTTCCACACATTCACATGTAGTAGCGTCAGTTTCACTGATGTAGATGAATGCTGTTAGAGGAGAGCTTCTTTAACATTATGACGGTGATTACAGGAAAAGATTACATCTCATTAACATTAATAATGTTTATTATAATGTTCATGTGCAGGTTTTTCCATCAACAAGTGCTAAAGGTGAGATATGCAGAATCTTATTGATTACATCATATTTAAAATAACTCAACATGAACATAAAACTGACTCTTTGTTCTTATTAAAAATCCAACAAGGAAAGAGAAAGTCAGATCTTCAGGGTGAGTCCAGTAAAGGACAATCATCCAGAAAACGACGTCACAATGAAGCACCACCAGACAGAGGTAATTATATTCTTTCTGAACAATCTCAACCATCAGCTGACTTTACTTCACATTTCTTTCATGGTTCACTTTTTCCTCAGTGTCCTTTAGTAAATCTGTCATATTGTTCATTATTGGATAAACTGGTTCCTGCTTCTTGATAAACAGTTCTTTATTTTTACACCAACAGAAGAAATCATACTGTCTGATGTGATGAAGATTATGGAATCGGTCCATGAGGAACTAAATAACCAAGACAACACAAAGCTGAATGAGTTCCTGAGGTGAGTTTGAAGTTTACCTGCTGACCAGGTACCAGATCCACAGAGAGAACAGAGTTTGTCTTTGGTTTCTTCACAACAGTTCATACAAAAGAGCAATCTGAGATCTAGAACCTAAGAGGTAGCAGTTAGTTGGTGTTTTTGGAACTTTGGCGTTGGCCGTCCTGGATTAGATGTCGATGTTCTTGGAGAAATGTTGGTGGTTGGTCTACTCCTGAAGGTTCTCCACTGTTCCATGCTTCTCCATGTGTGGATAATGTCTCTCACTGAGGTTCTTTGCAGTCCCAGAGCCTCAGCTATGGCTTTGGAACCCTCTGGACTGATGAATGTCAACGACTTTGAATGTTATTTGTCTAAATCTGTGATTTCATATCTTTCATGGTTTTTACACGGATATAGTACGGCGGCCCGCGGGCGGGCCGTTTTTTTATCGGTATACGCTTTTTTTTAAATAGAAGGACACTGCAAACACGATTATACAAACACTATACACACATAGAAAGCTGAGATTCTCATGAATCCGCCGGTATAAACCACTTTCAGATGTGATTACCACAGCGGGTAATATAAACACATTTATCCAACAAACAACAAGTCAAGTAAACGTGCACAGCTCACCTGTCGACGCAGTTTGGACGCTCGTTTCTGGTCATAAAAGAAGATAATCCACAAAAACCGGCCAGAACCCAAGCTTAGCCATCCAGAGGAAACAATCCAGTATAATACTTTGGCCAAAACATGTCTCGAAATAGGTAAAAAATCCAGAAAACGATCGGCTCCGTGCGCGTGCACGCGGCGCGTGGTGGCGCTGTGCGTTTCATATTCACTGCATCTTTCTATTATAACTTTATCATACACGGTCCTATTTTCTTTGTTCGCGATTCAAAATGGATACTGGAGGCTTCTCGACCGCTTCAAACCGGACTTCAACCAATCAGGTGACTCGTTTCCGCCTACTTCGGCGATTTAGCCAACCATGGCCGAGTCTGACAGATATCGATTACATCACTTGATTGACTTGTTTCTCAGCAAATCACGCCGGAGGAAACATTAGATTGACAGGCCTGGTAGCCAATGAGCTTGCTGAATGGCTTGAATATAAATCCCGCCTCTGCCAGCGGCTTTATATGATATTTCATTCGTGAGCTCCGGGCTCCACCTGCTGTTTCTCTGTATTCCTCTCAATCTGTGTGTGTGATCGACACTGAAGCCTATCTGAAGTGATTTTTTGAGTTCTTTATGAGTTTTTGGAATGAAAATGAAGTGGAAAATGAAGTGAAAATGAATTTATACCATTCTGTAGAGAGTGTGCACAGTGTATAAAGAGTGTATCCAACATTGACAGGGGCGGAGCATATCAGTACAAATACATGTGTGAAACACTCATTTCTTGTAGTATTGCTCTGAAATTTTGACCTGAACTATGTAAGACCCCAGGCTTTTGCAATATTGTGTTTTCAAGCTGTTGCAGTGCTGCCACACTGATTTTCAGGTGTTTTATTAGGGAAAAAATGTAGGCGAGAAAAAAATTCATCCTAATTCAGTGTGTGCCAACATGAAATACTCTGTGCCAGTAGCACCTAGAGTAATTCTGACTGCACTGGGTGAAAATTCAGGTTGTCAGCTTTCAAATGAGACCCCAACCATGCATGTACTCCAAACAGTTCAAGAACAGCATTCAATTTACTTTCTGTACATCTTCAGTAGAAATTTCGGGCGGAAATTGACCAAACCTTAAATTTCATGATTTTTTTTTTGTAAAATTCAGAAATTTCCCTCAGCTGAAGTCATTGATATCACGTGTGATAAAAAAAAAACTGAGGCTAACCTCATCTCCTGTCATGGTTTTTTTCATAAATCAGCTCAGAGAAAGTTGACCAAAAGTCTCATTGACTCCATTATATCTGAGCTGTAAAACCAGAAACAGTGAGTCTCTCTAACCTGCCACCAGATCTGTAGAAAACACAGAACAGACATGAAAATACATCAGAACGTTCACAAGAAGATTCTGGTTCACACACTGAAAGAGTTTCTTCAATCCGACTCCTAGTTTTAGAGCTGTGATGGTTTGTTTGAGGCTTTAATCCTCAGTCTGACTGTCTGGAGGGAATCACCATAGCAACCAGTGAGGGACAGCTGATTGGCTGATGGACACTGGACTGGGAGAGGACTACAAACATGGCCGCCTCCGTCAGTGATCTATACTGTTAAAGCGGTTCTATCAGCAGGACAGTCTAACAGTGGCTTCAGGTAATCAACACAGAGATGACTGATGATGTTAACAAAGCCTTGATACATGTTCTATTAGGTTCTAATGGGTTTTAGTAGGTTTTAATAGGTTCTAATAGGTTCCAACATGTTCTAATATGTTCTAAGTGGTTCTAACAGACCAACATCCATCAGCCATAGAATGTTTAGTGGCTTTGTATCTGTTGGGTTAAACGTCAAAATAAGAGTCTCTCGAGGTAAGTCAAAGTCAATGTCTGCTTTATTGTCGGTTCTACTACATGTGTACGCATACAGAGAACTGAAATTGCATTTCACTCTAACCCTAAAACGTGTGAACTAAAAGCTATACAATCAAAAGAGAAGAACAAAAAGACAGCAACAATCCTAATCTAAGAGTGCAAATTGGCATTTAAAACATTAAAGACCATGTGCTATTACCATGCAGATCAGAGGTTATTGACCACAGTTTGTGTATGTGGGGGAAGGGGGTGGTAGAGAGCTGAGCTTCATGACAGCCTGGTGGGTGTAGCTGTTGTTCAGTTGGCTGGTCCTCAGACTCTTCAGTCTCCTCCCTGATGGCAGCAGACTGAAGAGGTTGTGGGACGGCTGTATGGGGTCACCAGTGCTGAGTGCTTTGTGAATGAGGCGGGTGCTGTAGATGTCCTGGAGGGAGGGGAGAGAGACACCGACAATCCTTTCTGCTGCTTTCACGACGTACTGGAGGGTTCTGCAGCAGGAGGAGGTGCAGGAGGTGTACCATGCTGTGATGCTGCTGGACAGGATGCTCTCTATGGTGCCTCTATAGAAGGTGGACATGATAGAGGCCGGGGCACTGGCTCTTTTCAGCTTACGCAGGAAGTAGAGACGTTGTTGGGCCTTCCTGATCAGTGATGTTGTGTTTCTGGTCCAGGAGAGATTTTCTGAGATGTACACACCCAGAAACTTGGTGCTGCTCACCCTCTCCACAGTCGGACCGTTGATGTTGAGAGGAGCATGCTGGGTGTGTCCTCACCTGAAGTCAACAACGATCTCCTTTGTCTTCTGCACATTCAGAGAGGTTGTTGGAGCTGCACCACCTGGCCAGGTTGCTCACCTCACTCCTGTAATGTCTCATCCCTGTTGCTAATGAGACCCACCACAGACTTTATGAAAAGATTGGAGCTGTGCGCAGTCATGGGTCAGCAAGGTGAAGAGCAGGGGGCTCAGCACACATCCCTGGGGCACCCCGTGTTCAGGATGATGGTGCTTGATGTTTTGCTGCTGACCTGTACTGCCTGTGGTCTCCCTGTTAGGAAGTCCAGCAGCCAGTTGCATAGTGAGGTGTTGAGCCCAAGCTGGTCCAGTTTGTAGATGAGCTGCTGGGGGATGATGGTGCTGAAAGCTGAACTAAAGTCTATGAACAGTATTCTAACATCAGAGTCCTTGTTTTTCAGGTGTGTGAGGGCTGAGTGCAGTGCAGTGGAGATTGCATCATCAGTTGAGCAGTTGATCCGATATGCCAAACTGGTAGGGGTCCAGGGTGGGTGGGAGGAAGCATTTGATGTGGTGCATGACTGGCCGTTCAAAACACTTCATCAGGATGGGGATGAGTGCAACCAGGCGGTATTCATTGAAGGAGGAGGGAGATGACTTCCTCAGTACCGGGATGATGGTGGCTGTTTTGAGGCACGTGGGGACAACAGCCTGCCTCAGGGAGATGTTGAAAGTGAATTCCCCAGCACAGTCTCTCAATACATGGCCAGGAATGTTGTCAGGACCCGGAGCTTTTCGTGCGTTGATCCTGCTGAGGCTCTCTACACTCTCCGGGGACAGTGACAGTACCTGGTCACTGGAAGTAAGTGTAGTCTTCTCTGCAGTGGTGCTGTTGTTTACATCAAAACAGCCGAAGAAGTTATTCATCATTCATTATTAAGAATCTATAGCTGTTGGATGTTAATGTTTTATTCTTTAAAAAGGAAAAAGACTCAAATAAGACTAAGGATAGGAAGTCCACATATTTGAAACGTTCAAGGTAAGAGCCCTTATTTAGCTGAAAAATTTAGGAGGATGAATTGCATTCAAAGGTGCTAACCAAACTACTTCTGTCTCTTTCTCACACATGTATTGAAGGACAAACCCTCTGTATGTTTGGTTTCACTTTCAGAATTAGAGTCTGTACCGAATAACAGAGCTCAGTGAGCATCTCTATTGTAACCTGGATTAAATTTCTTTTTACACATCTTAATTCCATAGCCCACAAATAAAATAAAATAAAATAAAATTAAAAGGAGTCAATGGGATTCGATGGAGTATGCTACACTTTCAAAGTAAAAGCCCAGATGCTGATCAAGGTTCAGTGAAATAAATGCACTTACATGGATGCTACATGGAGGTTTTGAAGGTAACAAGTGACTCCACAGCATCAGTCCACATGTCTGACAGGGTGGCAGCACAGATACAACATATGCATGTAGTCTTCTGGGACCTCATTTATAAAGCTTGCATACGCACAAAACAGGGCGTAAATCACAAACTTTGCGTAGAAAGTGGCGTACGCTGTGTTCGTTGTGATTTCTAAAACAAACTTGGCGTGAGAATGTGCGCACCGGTGCTCCAACTTTGATGCTTGCTTAAGCACATTTTGGAGACAGAGGGAACGGCAGTGCCAGAGGGTGAAGTGGTGAATTGAAACCAGACTGATCTCAAACCTTTATTGTTATCACATATTAGACTTGTAGAGCCGGATAATCATAAACCCTCATTGTTGTAGATGTTCATATAGTGCGCCATTCGGCCGACGACTGTATTTGCAGAACTATGTTCATATATCAACAGGAGCGGATTGAACGTTATTTCATTCGGTCGTTTAACCGAAGGGCCGGTATCTGGGGCCGGTGCGGTGATCTTTATTAAATAATTTTGTTTACTGATCACCCGGCGCCTGTATGGCTCATCCATTTGTAGGGCTGGTCTCTGACGCAGTGGCTCAGGTTCGATTCCTGCCCGCAGCACTTTAATGCATGTCTTCCTGCTCTTCTCCCCATTTCCTGTCACTCTTCACTGCAACTATCACAGTAAAAAGGCAAAAAAAGTAAAGAATTTTGTTTATTTATCCATATGCGGCCGAATGTGATGAGCGTCCAACCATTAATCAGCCTGTACAGACACACATGCTTCACACCACAACCCCCGAGTGAAGATGGATTTGTCTGTGAACCGAAAAAATGTACATTCAATCAGTTTACAAATTATTTGTACATCGGACATGATCATAACAAATTTAGTGTCAGGGTGGCCTGGGTCAACACATGATTCATTCATCCTGACGCACAGCAGTGAAAAGACTGCAGGGGGCGCTGCGTGAAATGCCGTGGATCAGCAGCTTATTTATGTACAGATACATTCATGAGTTACTTTGCATTGACCATTCATGGTAAAATGTGGGTGTGTTGTGGGCGGAATGTGAGCTGGATCCACCTGTGCAATCTTCCAGCTGGTGTGTGATTATAAAGGGGAAATTGCGTGCAGCTGTGCTTACGCACAGTTTTATAAATCAGGGGTGAAGGGCATACGCCCATTTCGTATTTTCGGCGTACGCAAACTTTAGTATGGATCCTACGCAATGTTTCATAAATGAGGCCCCTGGTATTGTTAATAGAAAGATAAAATATTGAATTTCTCCATTTATAAATGAAACAACAGCAGGCTGGTTACAGATGTCTTCCTGATGTTGACATGTTTTCACTTATAGTATATTTTTCAAATGACTCAGGTAACCCACATTTGAACTCTTTGCAGGACTAAAATCAATGATTTGAAGACAGACAAGAGGGAAGTGATCGGTGTTTTTGGCAGAACTGGGGCTGGAAAGAGCTCTTTGATAAATGTCATCATTGGAGAGGAGAATCTGTTGCCTACTGCAGATGATGGTGCCTGTACCTCCGTCATGATTAAAGTGGAGTCAAACCCCAACAACTCAAAATACGAAGCAGACATCGAGTTCATTACAAAAAAGGTAAAATGATAGATGGATGAGTTTATGTTTCCTTGAAACTATTTAAGGAGTTCTAATGTTTCTGCAACAAACAGTTACTGGTTCCACTACAGACCATTTAGTAAAACTAAGATGTCATTTTGTTTGTTTTTAGGAGTGGGAAGATGAGGTTTGGTTAATGAAGCAGTTTCATGACAATAATACAGATCAGGAACATGAAGAGGATCAGGAGGACGATGACGACGATGATGACAAAGAAGACGATGACGATGAAGACGACGAAGATGATGAAGATGACGATGATGATGATGATGATGATGATGACAAGATGTCAGCTGTGTATGGAGATGGATGGAAAGACAAAATCTCTGAAAACCTTATGGACAAGAAATATTTCCAAGCAATTCCAGAGTTTCTGGAATCCAAAAAGAAAACTTTGACATGTGACTCAGTAAGATAAAGAGCTTTATTACCTCTTAGAAAGAATTAATGTTAATCTAATGGAGTGACATATTAGAAAAGTGCAATTATTTAGGTTAGTATCTTAATCTCCTGTGGACTGGTTTAGTTAAAGACGTACAATAACAGGAAGTTGATAAAAGCACTTTTATTTAGTATTTTTTTCTGTAGAGTGGACTTGATGTATGTCTGCTCAGTGCTGCAGATCCATACCTGATCTTTAAGAGTACTATTGACTAACAACAAAATGAGTTGAAATTATTCCCTCCAACAATTACATTTGTACATAAACAAGGCTAACTGAGTGTTAGTTTGTCACATCTTGTACAGGTCTGAAGACTGGTGTTGGTCCTCTGGAACTGGCCCAAACTAACCCTGGTACCATATATAAAGTTGGTACGGAAAGTATTCAGACCCCTTGAACTTTTTCACTCTGTGTCATTGCAGCCATTTGCCAAAATCAAAAAAGTTCATTTTATTTCTCATTAATGTACACTCAGCACCCCATCTTGACAGAAAAAAACAGAAATGTAGAAATTTTTACAAATGTATTAAAAAAGAAAAACTGAAATATCACATGGTCAGAAGTATTCAGACCCTGTGCTCAGTATTGAGTAGAAGCTCCTTTTCAGCTCCTACAGCCATGAGTCTTCTTGGGAATGACACAACAAGTTTTTCACACCTGGATTTGGGGATCCTCTGCCATTCTTCCTTGCAGATCCTCTCCAGTTCTGTCAGGTTGGATGGTGAACGTTGGTGGACAGACATTCTGAGGTCTCTGCAGAGATGCTCAATTGGGTTTAGGTCAGGGCTCTGGCTGGGCCAGTCAAGAACGGTCACAGAGTTGTTGTGAAGCCACTCCTTTGTTATTTTAGCTGTGTGCTTAGGGTCATTGTCCTGTTGAAAGGTGAACCTTCGGCCCAGTCTGAGGTCCTGAGCACTCTGGAAGAGGTTTTCCTCCAGGATATCTCTGTACTTGGCCGCATTCATCCTTCCTTCAATTGCAACCAGTCGTCCTGTCCCTGCAGCTGAAAAACACCCCCCCCCACAGCATGATGCTCCCACCACCATGTTTCACTGTAGGGATTGTATTGGGCAGGTGATGAGCAGTGCCTGCTTTTCTCCACACATACCGCTTAGAATTAACACCAAAAAGTTCAATCTTGGTCTCATCAGACCAGAGAATCTTATTTCTCATAGTCTGGGAGTCCTTCATATGTTTTTTCAAACTCTATGTGGGCTTTCATGTGTCTTGCACTGAGGAGAGTCTTCCGTCGGGTCACTCTGCCATAAAGCCCCGACTGGTGGAGGGCTGCAGTGATAGTTGACTTTGTGGAACTTTCTCCTATCTCCCGACTGCATCTCTGGAGCTCAGCCACAGTGATCTTTGGGTTCTTCTTTACCTCTCTCACCAAGGCTCTTCTCCCACCATTGCTCAGTTTGTCTGGACGGCCAGGTCTAGGAAGAGTTGTGGTCGTCCCAAACTTCTTCCATTTGAGGATTATGGAGGCCACTGTGCTCTGAGGAACCTTGAGTGCTGCAGAAATTCTTTTGTAACCTTGTCCAGATCTGTGCTTTGCCACAATTCTGTCTCTGAGCTCCTTGGGCAGTTCCTTCCACCTCATGATTCTCATTTGCTCTGACATGCACTGTGAGCTGTAAGGTCTTATATAGACAGGTGTGTGCCTTTCCTAATCAAGTCCAATCAGTTTAATTAAACACAGCTGGACTCCAATAAAGAAGCAGAACCATCAGGAGGAGGATCAGAAGAAATGGACAGCATGTGAGTTAAATATGAATGTCGCTGCAAAGGCTCTGAATACTTCTGACCATGTGAGATTTCAGTTTTTATTTTTTAATAAATTTGCAAAAATTTCTACATTTCTGTTTTTTTCTGTCAAGATGGGGTGCTGAGTGTGCATTAATGAGAAATAAAATGAACTTTTTTGATTTTGGCAAATGGCTGCAATGACACAGAGAGTGAAACATTTCAAGGGGTCTGAATACTTTCTGTACCTACTGTATATTAGGAATTATTTGATCTTAATTAATTAGCAACTTTACATTCCGGAATGACCTGTCGGCTGCCAGTACAGTATAACCAGAACGTGCTTCAAGACAACTCAAATGTATTTGCTCAGATGAGCATGCCTGGTGTAATCCAACTGTAATCAAGTCATTCTATCCATGTAATTTTCACTTTGACCTGAAGTTTTGATGTTTAAGGACTCCTGACATGTCCTTGGGTGTTTTGAAGACAATTATTGGACTCAAATAGGTGTTACTCTTTGTTTTAAACAAAGTGCAACTAAAATTTATGACTGACATTATTTAAAACAAATGAATCTGAAAAATTTCACATATTTGGTCCCCTGCTTACATTTTAGTTTGACAATGGATTTTAAATTGCTGCCACTTACAGACGCCCAGTGGGCCAACCACCTGCAATTCAATTCAATTCAATTCAATTCAATTCAATTCAATTCAATTCAATTCAATTCAATTCAATTCAATTCAGTTTTATTCATATAGCACCAATTACAGTCAGATTGTCTCAAGACACTTTCCAGAACCCATATGAACCCTCAGAGCAGTCCTAATGAGGCAGTGGTAAGAAAAACAGCCTTTAACAGGAATAAACCTGTAACAGAACCTGGATCTTTATGTGGGGGAACATCTGCTGCTGGAAGGAGGTAGAGAGGAACAGAAGAGATAGAGGAGGAACAAGGAACATAGAACACAGAGGTGGATCCATGCATGATCAGACAGATGATTCATGCAAAGTAGAAGCTAACATGTAAACTGATTCATAGTTTACTGTTCTGGTGTACAGCTCTGGCATTAAATCTACTACATATATAGCTGGTAGTAAAATTCAAACAGTATGTAGATTAGCATAACAGTATAGTGAAGGCGATGCAGAGCAGACTGGTGGAAATGAGCAGCTGGAAGCAGTGGGCTGGAGGAAGGTCAGCAGCAGCATCCCACAGTGGACATGATGGAGACTGGACCAGTTGGTGGAACATCAACCACAGATCTGAAGCATCCAGCTCTGGGACCAGGGACACTTAGAGAAAAGACACAGGGAGAAACAGAGTTAGTGTAATGCAATATATCTATCTATCTATCTATCTATCTATGCCTGTCGCCCCTCCTGGGACATAGGCCACCGACAAGGTCTCTCCAGCTGTCTCTGTCCTGGGCCAGTCTCTCCAGCTGTCCCCAGGTGTAGCCCGTCTTTTTGGCGTCGGCGTCAAGGTCGCATCGCCAGGTGTTTCGTGGCCTGCCTCTCTTCCTTTTTCCTTGGGGGTTCCATCTGAGGGCTTGCCTTGTGATGTTGGTGGCTGGCTTTCGTAGTGTGTGGCCTATCCATCT